>NC_045958.1:58283217-58450717 GCF_010909765.2 Amblyraja radiata | reverse complement strand
GGTGAAAAGGTTTTTCCTCATCTCCGTTCCAAATGGCCAACCCCTCAATCTTAAACTGTTGCCCCTGGTTCTGGACTCCCCCAACATCGGGAACATGTTTCGTGCCTCTTGGGTGTCCAATCCCTTAATAATCTTATATGTTTCAATAAGATACCCTCTCATCCTTATAAATTCCAGTGTATACAAGCCCAGTTGCTCCATTCTTTCAATATATGACAGTTCCGCCATCCCGGAAATTATTTTCAAGACGGAAGACTTTACCCGGGCATGCATATGGGTGTGAAGAGTCAAGAATTTGCTTCAGGAAAAAGGCATGACATTTATTTATGGCTTCTGGCCTTTTTATGGGATTAACAGTGAATGCAATGCAAAACTCTAATGTAGGAATGCATGTTGTCAATGTGAAATACATATGTTGTTATTCTACATCCCAATGGTTTGGTGAATAATATGTTTCAGATCTGCTGCCGTTTATTCCATTTGGTTATCCAATTTGTGAATTTCAACTCCGGGCTTGCCATTCCATCTATTTGCCATTTTAAATTAATATATAGACTTTTAACAAGCTTTTCTTCAAATGCAAGATCACATTATTGGCTTTGAATCAAGCTTTATTTCATGACCTCTGACAGATCTATTGGATCTAGAGTAATATCATTTCCCTCCGGGGATGAATGTAGTTCTATCGTATTGTATCGTCTCGTATCGTCTCGTATCAAATGCATATGTGGAATGCGACCCAATATGTACCATTGTTTTTGATCATTTTAAAAGTCAGTTTAAAAAAGTAATGTATCTTTAAGCACTCTGATCACTTATGTTAAAAACACATTTAAATTAATTGCCTTTCCCCATTATAGCAAGTCAAGGCTTTGCAATAATACATTATGATACTCATTTTTGTTGTGGTCCTAGTCCTTGGCACAGGCAGAATTCAACATTTGTTATTTGGGCACCCTCAGGTAGAGGTTGGTCTGCAGATCTGTACATCATTCTAGGATGTTCTACTGCAGTTGTACAGGGTTTTGGTGAGACCACACCTGGAGTATTGCGTACAGTTTTGGTCTCCAAATCTGAGGAAAGACATTCTTGCCATAGAGGGAGTACAGAGAAGGTTCATCAGACTGATTCCTGGGATGTCAGGACTTTCATATGAAGAAAGACTGAATAGACTCGGCTTGTACTCGCTAGAATTTAGAAAATTGAGGGGAGATCTTATAGAAACGTACAAAATTCTTAAGTGGTTGGACAGGCTAGATGCAGGAAGATTGTTCCCGATGTTGGGGAGGTCTAGAACAACGGGTCATCCACACTTAAGGATAAGGGGGAAATCTTTTAGGACCGAGATGAGAAAAACATTTTTCACACAGAGAGTGGTGAATCTCTGGAATTCTCTGCCACAGAAGGTAGTGAGGCCAGTTCATTGGCTATATTTAAGAGGGAGTTAGATGTGGCCCTTGGGGCTAAAGGGATCAGGGGTATGGAGAGAAGGCAGGTACAGGATACTGAGTTGAATGATCAGCCATGATCATATTGAATGGCGGTGCAGGCTCGAAGGGCCGAATGGCCTACTCCTGCACCTATTTTCTATGTTTCTATTCCCCCCTATATGAGAGTAACGTATGTGAATTTCAGTGTATTCAGTTATATGTTTAAGATGAGGGGGGAAAGATTTAATAGGAACCTGAAGGGAAACCTTTTTTACATGCTGGGTATGTGGAATGGGCTGCCAGCAGAGGTAGTTGATGCAGATACTATCACAACATTTAAGAAACATCTGGACAGGTACATGGATAGGAAAGGTTTGGAGGGATATGGGCCAAATGCAGGCAGGTGGAACTAGCATACAGTAGATGGGGCATGTTGGTCGGAGTGGTCAAGTTGGGCCTAATGGCCTGTTTCCACGCTGCATGACTCTATACAAGATCCTGTATCTGGTCCGCATCGACATTATAGCTGCCAACATTTAAAAATAAAACACATTTATCATCAAGGATCCCCACTGGCAGGGCCATGTCATCGTCTCACTACTACGATGGGGAAGGAGGTACACAACCCTGAAGTCTTACAGCAACAGGTTCAGAAACAGATACTTCCCTACAACTATCTTGAACTAACCTACAAAGCCCTAATGGTAGACAGAAAATGCTGGAGTAACTCAGCGGAACAGGGAGCATCTCTGGAGAGGAATGGGTGACGTTTTGGGTCGAGACCCTTCTTCTGTCTCGACCTGAAATGTTACCCATTCCTTCTCTCCAGAGATGCTGCCTGTTCACTCCAGCATTCTGTGTCTACCTTCAATTTAAACCAGTATCTGCCGTGTTTTCCTACAAAACCCTAATCCTACTTTGACAATGGGACACTCTTATCCTTGTTTATCTAATTGTGTTTTGCTCCAAAGTCCTGTTTCTTTTTGAAATGTGATGTCTAATGTATGTGTAATATATGTATAAATTGTTTTAGTACGTTTGTCTGAGTCTCTATATCTGTGACACTGTTGCAAGCAAGACTTTTCATTGTAAACTCACTGTACATTCGGAGATGACAAAAACTCAACTTGATTTGACGACTTCGTATTGCATCAGCTTAAATATACAAGGATTTTCCAACAATTTTGCTAATCTTTGGCAAAATACACAGAAAGCCAGCCAGCAGTTTTATTTTGCAAGCTATAATTCAACTAGCTTCCCTCTAAACCCAATTTAGTCATCTCGTTTTCATAGTCTACATCAGTCAAAGCAGTGAGGTGCCGCAAGGCTCGGTGCTGGGACCTAGTTATTTACAATAAATATTAACGATTTAGATGAGAGAATTAAATGTGACATCGCCAAGTGCACACAAAAGTGCAGCGTAGGCTCAACAGGTTAATTCACGGGATGGCTGGACTGACATATGATGAAAGAATGGGTCGACTGGGCTTGTATTCACTGGAATTTAGAAGGATGAGAGGAGATCTCATAGAATCATATAAAATTCTTAAGGGATTGGACAGGCTAGATGCAGAAAAAATGTTCCCGATGTTGGGGGAGTCCAGAACCAGGGGTCACAGTTTAAGAATAAGGGGTCGCCCATTTAGGACTGAGATGAGGAAAAAGGTTTTCACCCAGAGAGTTGTGAATCTGTGGAATTCTCTGCCACAGGAGGCGGTGGAGGCCAATTCAATGATTGTTTTTAAGAGGGTGTTAGATTTTGCTCTCATGGCTAAAGGAATCAAGGGATATGGGGAAAAAGCAGGAACAGGGTACCAATTTTAGATGATCAGCCATGAGCATATTGAATGGTGGTGCTGGCTCGAAGGGCCGAATGGCCTATTCCTGCACCTACTTTTCTATGTTTCTATTGTAACGAACGACTAATATGTTTCCCTTTTCTCAAGAATAGGTTCATTTCTCAGGCACAAAGTGCATTGTTGTAGTTAGGTTTTGCATTTAACACACTAGTTGGAACTGGAAGTGAAATACGATGGTCTCTAATTATGTAGATTATCTTAGTGTTGTGAGCTTAATGAAGCAAAAGGAATAGAAATATTTCCCCAGATAATAAAGTCAGTGTTTTATGGTAGTCAATAACAGCAGAAATCAATCACAGGGATATTCCTTTAATTGGTCAGATAGTTATCTTGGTTGTCTTCTAATAAAGAATATATTTTATTACTGATGGTAATTTGAGAAGATTTTGCAATTCTGGACCTACATTGACTGCGGCTGTTGGGAAACCAGGGCACTGACACGATTCCAAGTCCTTAACCTAAGGATCACATCAGTTCACAGCCTGACATTTGCTATTCTGACTGAATAAGGAATTCCGAGCAAAAGGAAGATACTCAAGAGGGAAAATGAGCTTCAACGAAAAGGAGAAGAGAAGATGCATCAGCTTTCAAAGCAAACACGAATAATCCTAGGCTCCCAGACAACCAAAGTTCTGATCAGATTTTACCGGCTCAAAGTGATTTGGATTTGTGCTGTTTGCAAACGTTCAAAATGAAAATTCTCAAGTTACAGTGTAAATTTTATCTCAACCAATTGGCAGCAAACTGGCGAAGCAGACATTGTACATTGTCCAATATTTTTAGTTTAGAGATAGTGCGGAAACAGGCCCTTCGGCCCACTGGGTCCGCGCCGACCAGCGATCCCCGCACATTATCACTATCCCACACCCACTAGGGACAATTTTTACATTTACCAATCCAATTAACCTACAAACCTGTACGTCTTTGGAGTGTGGGAGGAAACTGAAGACCTCGGAGAAAACCCCCGCAGATCATGGGGAGAAGGTACAAACTCCATACAGACAGCACCCGTAGTCGGGATCGAACTTGGGTCTCCTGGCGCTGCATTCACTGTAAAGCAGCAACTCTACCGCTGCGCCACCGTGATCTTCTGTCTTCAAAGCAATGAAGGGCTGAGATAAGCTCCACCAGAAGACAGTTGATACAGACAGTGCAAACTTTCCTTTTGTTACCAGTTGACAGACAATCCCCTTTCCATTTGGATGGGGCCTCCATTCCGATTTGATCACCAAGCAATAGATTTAACAAATTTAGTTCACCCCTTTTCTGTTAAATTGCCTCCATAAAAAGTTCACTTGTTCATAAAGTAACTATTCTCTGAATAACCTGGAGTAATAATTATCTGAAGAAACATTCTACATATGGGGTGATTTTATTCAATCTATTCTTTTGAAAAGTCTTTATTGATGGTAACCATCCAATTACAGTTTCCAAATAGTTCCATCCATCCTGAGGCTCTTCTCCTTATTTGCATTGTCCCTCAGTAACATTTACCAGAGATATGTGGTAATTGTTGAGCAAATACCAAGAGCACAGATGTCTAACATCATTCACATATTCCTGTATCAGACATGAAGCTGCAGATGAACAAGAACTTGGCAAATGACTATTGGACTAATGTGATCTTACTCCAAAAGATACAAAACAACATGTTTGCCACCAAATAACTTAGAGGTTGAGCCATAGGTTTGTAAACTTGGGAGGTGATTCTAACTCCACAACCCATATGCTTCAGTTTTCACACCATCACCTCCTGTGGTCCCACTGCAAGGTTATCCACATTCTAATTATTGTCAGTGCTGATTTCTCAAACACTCTCTTTGCTAATTTCACCAACATTCTCCTCATTAACACCTTATGTTCCACCCCGCAGTTTGCTGTAACTCCCAGTCACATTTATTCAGGGGTGCTGAGCCTTCAAAAGAATGAAAAACCTTGGTGTGTCTATATGGCCTTTTGCCCTATATTGATGACTACTCATGTCCAATGACCTAGCCCATATATCTCTGTACTCCCGTGAGAAATTTCATAATTCATGTCAATGTCACAGGTTTCCATTCTTCAACCTTCTCATGGAATATTCTTCCCAGCCCTTAGTGCATTTCAAAACCCATCTCAAAACGCATAGAAAATATGTGCAGGAGTAGGCCATTCGGCCCTTCGAGCCAACCATTCAATGTGATCATGACTGAACATCCACAATCAGTACCCCGTTCCTGCCTTCTCCCCATATCGCTTGATTCCACTAGCCCTAAGAGCTCTATCTAACTCTCTTTTGAATCCATCCAGCACTATTCTATTTATTCTTAACATCACTTTGAGCATATCCAAGTAAAATCTACTTAGCAGCAACCTTTGAAACTCTGAACTAAAGTAGCAGGTGATACAGCAAAAGTCACAGCTGAAGTGATTTGCTTGGGGCAAATGTAACTCTGAAATTGTAAATAGGATTGGATTAGGTGGGATTTATAACCAGAGTATTACATTCTATGATCAGACCTTGTCTGCTTTAGAAACGTTTGCAAGATTATAAATAAGTAACTATTGTCGACTCTGGCTTTACTGCAGTTATGAATTTAAACTATTATTCTGCCTTTTCATGATAACTGTTAAGAAGCATAACCTACGTACAGCTCTCTTAATTGGATGAGATTCTTGATGACTTAGTGAACATTAAAGCCTCACAAAAGTAGCATGCAATGCGATTAGGAAGAACAGACAGGAAGACACCCCATGTATTCAAGAAACGGACCACTTAATTCTCCAAAGAATGTTGTTGTGCATTAAAATAAATGGGCCAGATGAGAGAGGAGGCAGTAACAGTCAGGGAAAAGTCCTACTTCCAACCAGTGGCACACAATTGAAATTATTTAATTATAAATTAAGGGAAAATAGTGTTCAATTTACTCGTGGAACTGTTATACTTTAAGTCAAAATAACCCTGCATGCTTGAACTTACCTTCTTCTGTTGCATTGGCCTCTTAATTAATACACAATCTATTATTCTCAATATATCATCAATATTATTCTTCCCTCAGTATTTGGAGGTCAAGAAACTAATCACACTCAAACAAATACCCAGTTCCAGAAACAAACAGCCAGCATTAGAACAAATATAACATAAAGGGCAATATTCCAGTTGCCCAATTAACAAAATCAACAGCAATGTACATTGGAGTGGAAGATCATATTCTATATTACAAGCCAGGATATTTAACAAGGGTAATTTGGTATCTCCTTTATTTTTCAAAGCTCATACATTAACTCAAGATACAAGCTTGATGACTGCAACATCAATAAAGTGAAAATATATCCTCTTATCAATAGGGCCATCTGACAATCCCTCCCAAAGTACTCCAGACTGATTCCACCAAGATGCAGCACAGAATGCCACAGGATATCTTTTTTCCCCGTGGCTATAAAACTATACAACTCCTCCCCCCTCTGTCGTGGGGTCGACTGACTCCCCTTCTTCCCCCCCTCCCCCTTCCTCGCACATCCCCAATGCTGGACTTCCCACTCCTCACTTTAATTTCATGTTTCATGTATCTTGTTGCGTTTTATGACCAATTTCCCTCCTGGGATAAATAATGTTCTATCGTATCGCATCGTATTCTGTGGTTAACAATAATAGCGACAAAATGCAATAACGATGAAATCCTTTCAGTTGGTTTTATAACAGTATCATCATGTCCTGTACAAAGAAGTGGGCTTCAAACTACGCCTGAGCAACGAACATGGTTAATGACTGCAGAGTCCGACCAATTGTGACAGAAAAGTCAGATTATGATTATTTGATCCAATGCAAAAAGAATAATGAATATTCCATGTTCTATCGCTGTCAAGCGAGAGGGTCAAGAGAGTCGCAAGGGTTTAATCATAATATGTACCGAAAGGAACAATTGTATTCTTACTTGCAGGCGCACAACAGGTTTGTAAAAACAAGTCTCAATAGATAACACAATGAACAAACAATAACAAGTTAAACATATGAAAAACACAATATAGTGCAAAACAAAACAAAGGCCGTAGTGCAACCGAGGCATTTCATAGCTTGGCTTTTAGTTGAGGCTCGTAGTGTTCAATAGCCTGATGATAGACACAAAGTGCTGGAGTAATTCAGTGGGACAGGCAGCATCTCTGGAGGGAAGGAATGGATGACGTTTTGGGCCGAGACCCTGTTTCAGACTGAAAGTCACGAGAAAGAAATGAGAGATATAGACAAAGATGTAGAGAGATATAGAACAATATATCAATAGCCTGATGGTTGTTAAGAAGAAGGTGTTGGTGAACCCAGATGTTACAGATTTCAAACTCCTATACCTTCTTCCTGATGGCAGGATGAAATGAGAGCATGGAAAGGTGGTGTGGGGCCTTGATGATGCCGGCTGCCTTTTTGTTATAGCAAGAATCATCTATACCTGGAAAATAGCACTAGGAGCAAGCAAAGGCAAAACCCTCAAAGCACAGCTTGGACTGGATAAGGCCTAACTATGGCCGAAGATTGCATGGAGAATGGCCAGCCACATCACATTTGCAGAACATGAAAAACCGGAATGAGATGGAGATCAGAGCTGATCCTCTGTTCCACATTTCATATCCTGCCTCTTAGCTTGATGCCAGATTGGTGTAAGCAGCTTAGTCCTCATTTATCAAATGTGGTAACCAGCCTTGATTGCAGGAAAAACATTTTTTACATTTTTTAATTGTTTAACAATATTTTCTAATGTTAAGAATAATGCTTTTCATAAAAATTAAAACCAATTTGAATGGATTTAAATGACTGTCCAAAGCATTTAAATATACCTTATTTCTAAATATCTTTGAGAGCAGCGAACTGTTAAAAAAGGCATTATTAAGTTCCAGTCGAATGCTTAGTGACCTCTTGCAGGCAGCTCCCAGTCATGAGATGGACCATAACTACCTGCCCTCAAGGTTATTTGCTACTGTGGAGACACAAAACACTAGTGCCATCATGGTAAAGGCATTGGGGGAATGGGGATGGGGAATGGGGATGGGGGTAGGGGGGAAATCTGAGCACATTGGCAACAAGAGCGATCTGGCCAATTCACTGGAAATTATTTTAGTGTAGGAAGATCTTTCTCTTGCAGAATACTTAACAAAGTAATACCTACAAAAAGTGAAGTGATAGATCTAAATGTAGATAAGAAGTGTGGAAAGGTCATAGAAACATAGAAAATAGGTGCAGGAGTAGGCCATTCGACCGTTCGAGCCTGCACCACCATTCAATATGATCATGGCTGATCATCCAACTCAGTATCCTGTACCTGCCTTCTCTCCATACCCCCTGATCACTTTAGCCACAAGGGCCACATCTAACTCCCTCTTAAATATAGTCCAAGGACTAGCTGAAATACTGGAACAATCTAGGATAATGTTAGGCTGGTGGGTGAATTCTCAAAGTCATCAATGTTGGCCCGAAATGGAAAGCAGAAACCATTCTTCATAATGTACTAAAGTTATCAAAAATGGTAATATTAGAGGGAAATAGAAACCGATTCAAATTTTGCTACGTTAGTAAATTCCAAATACTTCAAGGTTAGAGGAGCTATAGATAGTAGATGAATTCACTCAAGTGAAGGAGAGATATTTTTACCTACAGGAGATCGAAGTGAAGAGCTAAAGATATCAGCGGGTACGTCAGAATAAACATGTGCATGCTGCAGAGAAAGGCAAAATCCAGAAGGTGAGTCAACACATTCAGCTTATTTTATAAGAAGGTACACAAAATTGCTGGAGAATCTCAGCGGGTGCAGCAGCATCTATGGAGCGAAGGAAATAGGCGACGTTTCGGGCCGAAACCCTTCTTCAGACTGATGGGGGGTGGGGGGGGGAGAAGGAAGGAAAAGGGGAGGAGGAGGAGCCCGGGGGCGGGCGGATGGGAGGGTGGGAAGAGACAGCTAGAGGGTTGAGGAAGGGGAGGAGACAGCAAGGACTAGCAAAATTGGGAGAATTCAATGTTAATGCCATCCGGACGCAAGGTCCCCAGACGGAATATGAGGTGCTGTTCCTCCAATTTCCGCTGTTGCTCACTCTGGCAATGGAGGAGACCCAGGACAGAGAGGTCGGATTGGGAATGGGAGGGGGAGTTGAAGTGCTGAGCCACCGGGAGGTCAGGTTGGTTATTGCGGACTGAGCGGAGGTGTTCGGCGAAACGATCGCCCAACCTCCGCTTAGTCTCCCCGATGTAAATCAGCTGACATCTAGAGCAGCGGATGCAGTAGATGAGGTTGGAGGAGATACAGGTGAACCTTTGTCGCACCTGGAACGGCTGCTTGGGTCCTTGAATGGAGTCGAGGGGGGAGGTGAAGGGACAGGTGTTGCATTTCTTGCGTTTGCAACGGAAAGTGCCCGGGGAGGGGGTGGTGCGGGAGGGAAGGGAAGAATTGATGAGGGAGTTGCGGAGGGAGCGGTCTTTGCGGAAGGCAGACATGGGGGGAGATGGGAAGATGTGGCGAGTGGTGGGGTCACGTTGGAGGTGGCGGAAATGGCGGAGGATTATGTGTTGTATTTGCCGGCTGGTGGGGTGAAAGGTGAGGGCCAGAGGGACTCTGCCCTTTTTGCGAGTGCGGGGATGGGGAGAGAGAGCAGTGTTACGGGGTATGGATGAGACCCTGGTGTGAGCTTCATCTATGGTGGCGGAGGGGAATCCTCGTTCTTCAGGGATTGTTCAACGTACCCGACAAAGAGGTAGGCGTAGATGGGGCCCATGCGTGTGCCCATAGCTACGCCTTGTGTTTGGAGGAAATGGGAGGAGTCAAATGTAAAGTTGTTGAGGGTGAGGACCAACTCCGCTAAGCGGAGGAGAGTGTCAGTGGCTGGGTATAGGTTGCTCCTCTGGTCGAGGAAGAACCAGAGGGCTCCGAGGCCATCCTGGTGGGGGATGGAGGTGTAGAGTGACCTCCCACCCTCCCATCCGCCCGCCCTCGGGCTCCTCCTCCTCCCCTTTTCCTTCCTTCTCCCCCCCACCCCCCATCAGTCTGAAGAAGGGTTTCGGCCCGAAACGTCGCCTATTTCCTTCGCTCCATAGATGCTGCTGCACCCGCTGAGTTTCTCCAGCAATTTTGTGTACCTTCGATCTTCCAGCATCTGCAGGTCCTTCTTGAACAGCTTATTTTATAGCTCTTTGCTACGTTGGAGAACAACACAGAAAATGTTTAATATTGCTAAACTTGATTATTCGAACACTCTGCTGGCCAAATTCCCATTGTTCATTTTTTGTTAACTTGAATTATCCCGGACCTCTGTGAGGATTTCCTATCTCCTAACACACCATGCTTGCTGAGCTTCACTGGCTCCAGGAGCAGTGACTCTGCAGACACTTCTCCCGTACCAGAAGATCTGAGCATGCTGAAGGTCGGAAAGGAAAATATAAAATGCTGAGACACACAGCAGATCTGGCAGCATCCGTGGAGAGAGCAGCAAGTTCATGTTGCAGGTCGGCAACCTTTGATTTTTCATAAGGTGAAAGTTTCTGATGAAGTCTCTATTTTCACAGATACTGCTTGATCTATTAACTATTTACACCATGTTCTGTTTCCGTTTTTATTTTCATATGATTGTTTGGCATTGACAAATTAATATTCCTAATGCATTGCATAACTTTTAACTGAACAAAAAGACATTGAGGGAAATAATGGACTATTCAGCTCCTGAATTTTGGTAAATCAATTTGATCTTTGCTCCACATTTCCTTGTACAATTACTGATTAGAGAATGGAAACTTCCAAATGACCCAGATTAGGGAGAGGTTTTTTGTGGGGGTGAATTATAGACACACCACTTAGCCATTCATTAACAAAATGTCCAAATAAACTCACTCTACTTCCCTCACCAGAGCACAACAATGCTTGCTTTCTTCAAAATGCATTTATGATCCCAGTGGAAAGTTAAGGGCCTGTCCCAATTGAGCGACCTAATCCGCGAGTTCTGGCGAGTTTGCCCTCAACTCATACTCGCAGCAAGGTCGACATGAGGTCGTAGGAGGTCTTCGTAACTCTTCTTCATGCTCGAGAGTGGTCTCTGCGTACTCGAGGCCTCAGCTAGGTCGCGGCGGTCAAAAAATGATCACAAGTAAAAAAAGGTCGCCATGGAAAAAATCAATACTTTTTTTACTCGTAGGTTTAGTCGTAGTAGGTTGGCATGTTAGTCGTAGGTAATCGAGGGTAGTCAAAGGTAATCGTAGATAGTCTTCATGATAGTCGAAGGGAGGTCGAAGGAGGTCATCATCATTCTCCACTATAGCTAAGTTAGTCGTAGCTAGTCGAAGCTGGTCTTCAACATAGTTGAAGGAGGTCGAAGGAGGTCTTCAACATGTCATTTTTTCAAACTCTTCTAAACTCGCCAATTAGGTCGCCCAAGTAGGACAGCCCCTTTACTATTAAATTTACTTCCACTGCCCATTCAGACGGTGTGTTACAGTTAAAAAACTCACCCAGTCTTTGGCTCTTATTCAAATTACCTTAAATTTGTATCCTTATTATTGCTACTAACCATGCCAGTGAAACAAGCTACATTTTTACCAAAGCCCCTAACTTTTAAATAATCAGTGCTCTTCTTACCCTTTTTTGCTGTGATTAAATAAGATGATTACAGCAATCCTAACCCATGCTGGAATGCTGTGTCATAGCAATTTGCTAGAATTATATAGGGGGACATCTACCGGAGATAACATCTGTCTTTTCTCCTCCTTCATATTGTCCAGTGTCCCAAACAGTTTCTAGCTCAATGAGTGAGAACCTTGTACTTCATCAATTTAATGCATCATATTCACTGCTCACAATGTGGTCCTCTCTTTACAGATTGAACAAATGCTTCGCTTAGCAGCTTCATTTAATTCAGAAATGGTGGCAGAGTGACACAGCTAGTTGAACTGCTGCTTCACACCAGAAGAGACCCAAGTTCTATTCCAGCCTCGGGTGCTGTCTATGTGGTTGCACATTATCCCTGTAAACTTGTCGGTTTCCCCTGGGTGCTCCTGTTTCCTCCCACATCCCAAAGATGCGTGGATTTGCAGGCTAAATTGTCCCTAATGTGCAGGGAGTGGATGCAAAAGTGGAATAACATAAAACTAGTATGAATGGGGTTCAATGGTTGGTGTAGACTCGGTGGGCCTGTTTCCATACTGTATCTTTCTATCTATCAATCAATGAAATCCTGGGCCTGAAGCTCTGAATGGAACTTCCATTCTCAAGCTGATCTCTATCTTTGGGTCTTTCAATAAAGCCCCAAAGAAGCGCGAGGAACAGTATCTGATCTTCCCATCTGGCACATTACAGTTAATTACACTTAAAACAGTTAGCAAATTCAGAAAATTATCAATTCCAGATGTCCTATTTTAAATTTCTAGCTTAGTTACTCTCTTCTTCTATCTTCTCCATATCCATCCTTAATTATTCAGACATCCTATTCCTTTGTCCTTTTTCATTTAATCACTCACCACAAACATGGATATGACAGGTTTGGAGGGATATAGACCAAATGCTGGCAGGTGGGACTAGTGTAGCTGGGACATGTTGGTTGGTGTGGGCAAGCTGGGCCGAAGGGCCTGTTTCCACACTGTATGACTCTATGACAAACCTGTCTATTAGTTGTCTCCACCCTCACTGCATCTTAAAACTGGATTCACCTCCAGTAATTCCCAGTCCTGAAGGAAGATCTTTAACTTGAACTGACAACTCCGCAGAAGGACTACAGCAGGTCAAGGGGATGGCTTACCACCACCATCTTCTTGGGCAATTAGGAATTGATACTCATCTTTCCCACGTCCTGGAAAAATGTATAAAAGTAGGAACATTTGAATAGCTCTCCTTCATCTGTGCCTAGAATATAGCACCAACTGAATGCACTTCAGATAAGCATTAACAGAAATCAAACAAGAACTGATGGTGAAGTTGAGCTTGCAGCAGTGGGGCATAACATGTTCAGGGAATATACATGAAGGTTCCAGTTTGCAAGGACAATGGGATCGAGGAAGTTACGAATATATACAGTATAGACTATTTAGCTCCTATTTTACAGAGATCTTTGCTAATCTATCTCCTAACTTCATACACTTTGATTCAGACTAACAAACGGCACCAGAATATCAGTTAAAACTAAATTAAATACAATTTTGAGTAGAGAATTGCAAACTTTTAAGTGTTGGTTTTGCACCTTTTGTGCTTTTTCATGGCCATTTTCCTCGGTAATTATCTGTGGCATGTTTACTTATGAATGAATGAATAAGTTTATTGGCCAAGTATTCACATACAAGGAATTTGCCTTGGTGCTCCGCCCGCAAGTGACAACATGACATACAGTGACAGTTAAGAATGATACATAAAACATTAATAATAAATATTGTTGATTAAACATGTGAATTAAATAAAATACCAGGGCAAAAGGAGGCTACAGATTTTTGGTTATTGAGTAGAGCTACTGCTCATGGAAAAAAGCTGTTTTTATGTCAGGCTGTTGCAGCTTTGACAGTCCAGAGTCGCCTTCCAGAGGGAAGTGATTCAAAGAGTTTGTGGCCAGGGTGAAAGGGGTCAGAAATGATCTTACCCGCCCACTTCCTGGCCCTTGCAGTCTACAGTTCGTCAATGGATGGAAGGTTGCAGCCAATAACGTTCTCAGCTGATCGGACGATTCGCTGCAGCCTCCGGGTGTCGTGCTTGGTGGCTGAGCCAAACCAGACCATGATGGAGAAGGTGAGGACAGGCTCTACGATGGCCGTATAGAATTGGACCATCATTGCCTGTGGTAGATTCTGCTTCCTCAGCTGCCGCAGGAAGTACATCCTCTGTTGTGCCTTTTTGACTGTGGAGTAAATGGTAGCTCCCCACTTATCAATCAATATTTATTACATGTCATTTGAACCTCAGTGAGGCTCAAACGAAACTCCGTTTCCACAGCCATACAAACAAAGACAATATCCTACAGACATGCACACATGCCATCCGGAGGAGGCGCTGTCCTGAACGGCTGCCTGTCCTGCAGCTGTCCGTTTTCTTCCCTTCTTTTTTTATTATTTTTAGTTTGTTAAGTGTACAGTCAGGGGGTCTAAATCTTTTATGTGTGGGGGGTGGTGGGGGGGAAGGGGGAAACTGCTTTTCTAAGTCCCTACCTGGTCAGAGGGATTGCCTTCCTCCGAGCAGCGTCCTCGACCTGTCCTCGCGGCTTACCAGCGGGTCCTGGAGCGACGTTTCCCTGAGGGGACCTGGCCAGAACATCGGCGTTGGCGGCGGCGCAGAACATCGGCTTTGGCGGCGGCGCAGCGCTGGAGCGCTGTCGTGGAGCGGGCGATGCCTTTCCTGGGTCCCCGCGCTGGGATTCCAGTATGCTTGGTACCGCCGAGGAAAACATCGTGGAGCCGCGGTTCTGCGGAGCGGCCATCTGCGACGTTGAACTTACATCTCGCCGAGATCACCAGTGTGCGGAGCTCCGTCTGGCGTGATCTGTTGGCTTGGAAGCCGCAGGCTCCGGTGGGAAGGCGGCCGTTCCTGGCACCCCAAGCCGCTGGGGGTTCTCCCGACGCCGGAGTACCATCACCCGGCGAGAACATCGGGCGCCATGGCGGCGACTGTGGAGGCCTCAATAGGCCCGACTTTGGGTGGACAAGAGGATGGGGACTGGACTTTGTGCCTTCCCCCACAGTGGGAATCACTGTGGGGGGATGTTTTTATGTTTTGGTGTTGAATTTCTTCATGAATACTGTGTTGTATTTTTATTAGTGTGCTGCAAGGACATCAGAATTTCCCCTGAATAAGGGGATTAATAAAGTCAATCAATCAATCAATCAATCAATCAATCAATCAATCAATCAATCAATCAATCAATCAATCAATCAATCAATCAATCAAACAATCAATCAATCAATTCAATTTACAAAAACATCCATCACAGTGAACCCACTGTGATGGAAGGCAAAGTCTTTTATCTCCCCTGTTCTCCATTTCTCTCCCGATGTCGAGCCTCATTGATGATGTCAGGCGGGCGATGATAAGTCCCACGGCCATTTTAGGCCGCGCGGGGCGATGTACGGCCCCGCTCCCGGTCTAAATGTCACAAAGTTGGAGCTTCTGGCGGGCGCTGGAATGTCCCATGGCCATGAAACCGCGCCGGGCGATGTACGGCCCCGCTCCGGGTCGTTCCAACCCCGCGACACGGGCTAGAGAAGTCGCGTTGCGGGAGCTCCGGAAAGCGGTCTCTCCACCCGGACCCGTGAGCTCCCGATACCCCGACAGTCCACCGGACCTGCGGCTGCAGCTGGAGCCTCCGAGCAAGTGGTCGGGCCGCAGCAGCGAGTCACCACCGCTCCCCACACTCCGATGCCGGCCAGCCCCATGATGGTAAGTCCGCAGCTCTGCAGGCTCCGTGACTGCAGCCTCCAGGTCGTTCAGGCTGGAGGCCGCTCCACGGTGCTAGGCCCCAACGACAACGGAGACCCGACAGGAAAAAGGTCGGGTCTCACGTACAGGGAAGAGATTTTAAAAAGTTTCCCCCTTCCCCCCCCCTCCCCGACCCCCACATATACACAGTTAAAAACACTATTAAAAAACACAAACAACTACATTTAACTAGACAAAAAATAAAAAAAAGACAGACAGGCTGTAGGGGCCACTGCAACAGTGAGTCGCGCCGCCACTTAAGGTCCTTGGAGATGATGGTTCCCAGGAACTTAAAAGACTCCACAGATGTGACTGTGGTGTTGTTGATGGTGAGTGGGATGAGGAGAGGGGGAGCTCTCCTAAAGTCTACAATCAATTCCACTGTCTTAAGAGCATTGAGCTCCAGGTTGTTGCTATGGCACCAGGACGCCAGCTGTGACACTTCCTGTCTGTAGGCAGATTCCTCCCCATCCTGGATCAGTCCAATCAGGGTTGTGTCATCCGCAAACTTGAGAAGCTTGACAGAGGAGTCAGTGGAGGTGCAGTCATTGGTGTAGAGGAGAGGAGGGAGTACACAGCCTTGCGGTGCTCCTATGCTGAGGGTTTGCGGATCCGAGATGTGCTTTCCCAGCCTCACATGCTGCTTCTTGTCTGTCAGGAAGCTGGTGATCCACCGACAGCGGGGTTCAGGCACAGTCAACTCGGAAAGTTTGGAGTGTATTAGCTCTGGCACAATGGTGTTGAATGCAGAGCTAAAATCAACAAACAAAATTCCCTGGCTGTCTAGGTGCTGGAGGATGAAGTGCAGGCCCAGGTTGACTGCGTCATCCACAGATCTATTGGCCTGATATGCAAACTGCAGAGGGTCCAGCAGGGGGTTCGTGATATTTTTCAGCTTGGCCAGCACAAGCCTTTCAAGGGTCTTCATGACTACAGAGGTCAGTGCGACAGGCCTCTGTATTATGGGTGATCAGAGATCTTTACTCCTGGAGCATAAACTGACTCTGCACAACAATTATTATATATTTGAACACCTCCCATTCAAAATGTTCTCTATTACCTAACTTCCACATTCAAGCATTTCATCACAATGTGTGCCATTTCCTATTTAATCTTGACTCTTTTACTTTCCTCCCTTCCAATACACCACTAATTCATAATACAAGCACATTCAGATAAATATTCATGTATCGTTAGCCTTCTAATTAAATCCGATTCATGACGAGGTCAGTGGCACATTGCCAACACCAGGTTAAGTGACTGTTCCCAGCCAGACATCTCTAAAAAGATACACTACACTGCTTGTCTTTCCCACATCTAGGAAAATGAATCAAAGTAGGAGTGAATATCTCATCTTCATCAGTACTTATAATATAGCAACAACCCAGACACAAATTTCCCTTTCCTCCACTTAATCCCTACATTTTGCTCTCCCCTTCTGTTGCCAAAGAAACATGAAAACCTAAAATAAGACAATGGGAATGGGAAGGAAAAACAGATGGCAATTGTTTGCAACTCATGAAAGGAAGAGGAACTCAGATTGATACAGATCCACAAGATGCTGTACAAACCTCTTGCTTAGTGTTCTCCAGCTCCCATCTCAATGAGCTTGCTCCCTCACTCTAGCCCAGATTGTATTGAATTCCTTGCTAAAGGATGTGAATGCATTTGAATAAGGCAAAGGACAAAGCACAGAAAACAATGAAGCCAGAGGGAAGAAAACATACACGATGAAAGGTATGCCACTTTTCCAGCTCTGAGTTTGGAATATGGAACACAATCCATCAATAGGTGGCTAAAAGGAAAATTTAACCCACCTGCCACTTGTCTTCCTATGCCCCAGTTGTGGTAGAGGTTTTGTTAAGTAGCATGCACACTGACCCTGGCAAAGGAAACTAGAGGAAAATATACACAAGCTGAACAATATGATGAATAATCTCCAGGCTTCAGAAGTCATGGATCAAATATTCCATTCTGGGAAATCCCTCATTTTAGTTTAGTTTTGTTTATTATTGTCACGTGTACTGAGGTACAGTGAAAAGCTTATTTTTGCATGCTATACAGTCAGCAAAAAGACTGTACTTGTTTTTTTACGACTCCTGTGAGAAGTTATCATGATATAAAGCAGTAAAGTGAGGGAAAAGTAACTCTGGGTGACTGAAACACTCATACTTGAGAATCCATTCATCCAAAATACTGGCAGGCTCAATGAGGGATTGTCACTAGCTTGGTGTTGCCTTGACTTCCTGGTATACAGTAGATATGCTCATAACTCTACATGTATAGATAACAACCTTATTGTTAAAATCTGTCAAAATGTGAATAACTGGCCACATTAGCTGGAATTTAGAAGGATGAGATCTTATAGAAACATGTACAATTATAAAGGGATTCGACATGCTAGAGGCAGGAAACATGTTCCTGATGTTTGGGGAGTCCCAAACCAGCAGCCACAGTTTCAGAATAAGGGGTAGGCCATTTAGAACTGAGATGAAGAAAAACTTTTTCATACAGAGAGTTGTGAATTTGTGGAATTCTCTGCCTCAGAAAGCAGTGGAGGCCGATTCACTGGACGCATTCAAAAGCGAATTAGATAGAGCTCTTAGGGCTAGCGGAATCAAGGGGTATGGGGAGAAGGCAGGAACGAGGTACTGATTGTGGATGATCAGCTACGATCACATTGATTGACCGTGCTGGCTTGAAGAGCCGAATGGCCTACTCCTGCACCTATTGTCTCTGTATACAGTATACTGTGTACAGTACCTCCCTTTGAGGTTCTGAAGCCAAAAGTGTTCAAAGTATTTTTAAAGTTCTCGTTGGCATTTCTAAATAGCTTACAATCCAACGAGGTGCAAATAAACAGACTAAAATTAGGGCCCCATCCCCACTGCTAATACCAAAACTCTTCATGCCTGCTCAGTCTGCAATGACTGATAAATGACAGTAGCATTGTTAAATTTGAATTTAAAAAAAGCATGATACTGCCAGTAACCTATATTGAAGTCCAGATTTAGGCTATTTATTACGGCTGATGGTTTACAGCCACCAATTCACAGGTAAGATGTTGTATGTGTCAGTCTCTAAGGGGAGGAATCATTCTCCACAGAAATCCACATTCAGGAAGAGGATTATCAACTAAAAATATATTACCTTGGTTTCAATAAAATTATTTTCTCATACTCCTTGTGTGGTAAAAAAATGTCATTTATCTGTTTTCATTCAATGCATCTTCAAATACTTCATTCATTCATCAGTAGCTCAATGGTATAATCAGGTAACATGTGCTTTATCTAAACGTATAAAAAGGGACTAAAGATGCCGGTATATACTGAAGATAGATTCAAAGTGCTGGAGTAACTCAGCAGGTCAGGCAGCATCTCTGGAGAAAAAGGATGGGTGACGTTTTGGGTCAACACCCTTCTTCAGACTTAGAGCCTTCTTCAAGATGTACAGGTTTGAAGGTTAATTTGCGTCAGTAACATTGCAAATTATCCCCAGTAAGTAGGATAGTGCTAATGAATGAGGTGATTGCTGGTCGGCGTGGACTCGATGGGTCGAAGGGCTTGTTTCGGGGTACATCGCTAATGTCTAAAGTCTAACTTCAGCAGTGAAGAAAAGGAAACAGGAGATAAAACATTGATGTCTGAAGATAGGTAATTGTTCTTTCTTTGCATATATCTTGTTATCAAATTATTATGCTAGCTGTGTTTTAACTGCCATGACCTTCTTCAATAATGGACATCCAAAGATCATACTGGATCAGACAAATTTCAAGATTGTACTGTTGATAAATATTCTGATCTTAAATATTTTGGTTTACAATATTTCTGCTTCTCAACATCTTTTCTATGTAATTTAAACCATCCTTTACTCTATATTTCATAAAGATAATCAAGGCATTCTTAAGCAATTTCAGTTCCAATAAATGAATTAAAATCTTGTACCACACATAGTCAGGCTATATGGAAAAGCCTGGCAATGCTGTAATAGAAAGACAGGCCATTTTTTAACATCAATGTAAAAATCCAAAGACAAAAGTTTATAACAAATCAGTAAATGTTGAAATATGCAATAAACTGATAGCAATTTTGACGCTAAGTTTGCCTAGTCACTAGATTTAAGCTGGTAGCTCTAAGATTCATACCATCCATTCTCTGCTTGTAGTCCATGTTAATCACTTAGCAACGGCAGCAACCTGAACCTTTTCTGAACAGATGCTGTAAAATTGTCTCCCACATCTTCCAACACTCAGAAGAACAGTTTAGTAATTCGTCACAACCTTTAAAAAGCAGCAGTTCGACAGTATATATGCACAGAAAGAGTTTAATGTGTACAAATCTAAACCTACATCATTCAAAAATCACTTGATTAGATCATGGACATTCAGACACAATACTTCACAAATGCCTAAGTGAACAGGAAGCCCTCTATAATACACACATGTTAAACAGTCTCAGTTTGTTGCCCTTGGCAAAGCTATAATTTCAAAATCCATTTCTCAAATTTGATTAAACTTCATCTCTGACTTTTACTCACACACCTTCCATTGCTGCTGCCATGAACATCTCACTAATGTTACATGAAAGCTCATGCTTAATGCAATAAAAGTAGTATCTGGCTACTGACCAGCATGCGCGCCAAAATATTGTTACCATACATACGTGGTACATTATTTGCAAAAGCTCACTGCCATGACCTTCTTCGGTCACTGCCATGACGGCGCCCTGGCAGCAGCGGCTCGCCTGCAATCCGTTTGTTTTTACTTTTTTGTGTTGTTTTTTTTCGTTTTGTCTAGTTAAGTTTTTGGTTTTTAGGTTGTGTTTATGTGGGGGGGGGGGGTTGAAACGGGGCTTGCTGTCTCTCCCTTCTCTGCCTCCGTCTGCGCTGAGGCCTAATGGCGGAGCTGGCGACCTCGAGACTCTGGAGGCAGAGCCAGTCAGGACTTGCCCTGGGCTCGCTCCCGTGAGGGCGGTCCGGCTCGGGGCTGGAACGGCGGTCCCGTGAGGGGCTGTGACGCTCCCGTGAGGGCGGCCTGGCGCGGGGCTGAGACTCTCCCGTGAGGGGCTGTGGCGCTCCCGTCGGGGCGGCCCAGCCTGAGGGTGGAATGGCGCTCCCGTCGGGGCGGCCCAGCTGGAACGGTGCTCCGGTGGCTGGGACGGCGTTCTGGCGGCGGTGACCTGAGTCCGGGGTTCAGCCGCAGGCCAGCAGCTGTGTCAGCTGGACTGGAGGACGGCAGCCTCGACCACCCCGGGCCGCGGTGTTTGAGCCAGCCCGTTTGCGGGGTTCGGTGAGCCGCGGGACTGTTTGTACCATCGTCCGGTGGGGTATCGCCTCAGCGCAGAGGGAGAAGAGGAGGGAAGAGACTGCAGCCCTAAGATTTTTGCCTCCACCACAGTGAGGAGGTGCTTGGAGGACTCACTGTGGTGGATGTTAATTTGTGTTTATTGTTGTTTATTATTGTATTATGACTGCAGGCACGAAATTTCGTTCAGACCGTAAGGTCTGAATGACAATAAAGGTAATTCTAATTCTAATTCTAATGGGCATCCAAAGATCCAGAGACCATTTAGAACGGAGATGAGGAAACACTTTTTCTACACAGAGAGTTGTGAGTGTGGAATTCTCTGCCTCAGAGGTCGGTGGAGGCCGGTTCTCTGGATACTTTCAAGAGAGAGCTAGATAGGGCTCTTAAAGATAGTGGAGTCAGGGGATATGGGGAGACGGCAGGAACGGGGTACTGATTGAGGATGATCAGCCATGATCACATTGAATGGCGCTGCTGGCTCGAAGTGCCGAACGGCCTACTCCTGCACCCATTGTCTATTGTCCCATTGCATATACTGATTGTTCAAAGTCATGTGCGGACGTGGCGCCGACGGACGAGAAGCCAAGCAAAGAAGTGGAAGCCAAATAACCGAATGGAAACAAAGCCAAAACGCCAAATGACTGAATAGAAACGAAGCCGAAACGCCAACTAACTGAAAAGGTGGGACGCCTAAATGCAAACTAACCAAAATGGCGGAACGCCTAAAAGACAACTAACAGAAAGGTTGCGGCACCTAAAAGCAAACTCACGGAATGACCGCTCACTGAAACACCACCTACCCGAAAGGCGGCATTGCCTACAAGCCAACGGACCGAATGCCGCTCAACAGAAAAGTCAAATAATGGACAGAACGTTGCTGGGGGCGGGACTTGTCAGCGATTGGTCTAGACCCCCGCGTCCATCACATTGTCCCACACCTCCGCTCCACCCGACCCACAGCCGTGGGAGAGTGGGGGCTGTCCCGAGGGATGCGCACCTTTGGCCGCTTTCAACTTGGTGCTTGGGTTCAGATTGCCCACTCATGGGGGGGGGGAGATGAGAGATGGGGGGGAGAGATGGGGGGGAGAGATGGGGGGGGGAGAGATGGGGGGGGGAGAGAGGGGGGGGGGAGAGATGGGGGGGGGAGAGATGGGGGGGGGAGAGATGGGGGGGGGAGAGATGGGGGGGGGGGAGAGATGGGGGGGGGGGAGAGATGGGGGGGGGGAGAGATGGGGGGGGAAGAGAGGGGGGGGGGAGAGATGGGGGGGGAGAGATGGGGGGGGGGATGAGAGATGGGGGGGGGGGAGAGATGGGGGGGGGGAGAGATGGGGGGGGGGAGAGATGGGGGGGGGAGAGGATGGGGGGGGGGGAGAGATGGGGGGGGGGAGAGATGGGGAGAGATGGGGGGGAGAGATGGGGGGGGAGAGATGTGGGGGGAGAGATGGGGGGGGAGGATGGGGGGGGGAGATGGGGGGGGGGAGAGATGGGGGGGGGGAGAGATGGGGGGGGGAGAGATGGGGGGGGGAGAGATGGGGGGGGGGGGAGAGATGGGGGGGGGGGGAGAGATGGGGGGGGGGAGATGGTGGGGGAGAGATGGGGGGGAGAGATGGGGGGGAGAGATGGGGGGGAGAGATGGGGGGGAGAGATGGGGGAGAGAGATGGGGGGGAGAGATGGGGGGGGAGAGATGGGGGGGGAGAGATATGGGGGTAGAGATATGGGGGGGAGAGAGATATGGGGGGGAGAGAGATATGGGGGGGGAGAGAGATTGGGGGGGAGAGAGATATGGGGGGGGGGGGAGATGGGGGGGAGAGATGGGGGGAGAGATGGGGGAGAGATGGGGGGGGGAGATGGGGGGGGGGAGATGGGGGGAGAGGGAGGGAGAAGAGAGGGGGAGAGAAAGAGAGGGGGGGAGAGAAAGAAGAGGAGAGAGATAGAGGGGGAGAGAGGGGAGAGAGGAGGGAGGGAGAGAGAGAGAGGGGAAGAGAGAGAGAGGGGGAGAGAGAAAGAGAGGGGGAGAGAGAAAGAGGGGGAGAGAGAAAGAGAGGGGGAGAGAGAAAGAGAGGGGGAGAGAGAAAGAGAGGGGGAGAGAGAAAGACGGGGGGGAGAGAAAGGTAGGAGTAGAGAAAGAGTGGGGGGGAGAGGTGGGGAGAGAAAGAGAGGTGGGAGAGAACGAGAGGGGCGGGGAGAGAGAGAAGGGAAAGAAAGAGGGGGGAGAGGAGAGAGAGAAGGGAGAGAGAGGGAGGAGGGAGAAGGGAGAGAGAGAGAGAGAAGGGGAACACGGGAGCGTGGGGGTCATTTTCCCCACACAAGCCATAGGTGACTGGGCAATCTGAACCCAAGCACCAAGTTGTAAGCAGCCGAAGGTGCGCATCCCTCGGGACAGCCCCCACTCTCCCACGGCTGTGGGTCGGTGGAGCGGAGGTGTGGGACAATGTTCATCCCTCCACAGTGATGTGATGGACGCGGGGGTCTGGACCAATCCCTGACAAGTCCCGCCCCTCGGCAACGTCCTGTCCGTTATTTGACTTATCTGTTGAGCGGCATTCGGCTTGTAGGCGACGCCGCCTTTCGAGTAGGTGGCGTTTCGGCGAGCGGCCATTCGGTGAGTTTGCTTTTAGGCGATGCAACCTTTCAGTTAGTTGGCCTTTAGGCGTCCCACCCTTTCGGTTAGTTTGCGTTTCGGCTTCGTTTCAATTCGGTTATTTGGTGTTTCGGCTTCATTTCCATTCGGTTATTTGGCTTCCACTTCTTTGCTTCGGCTTCTCGTCCGTCAGCGCCATGTCCGTGTACCGTTCAAAGGTATGGCGATTATCCAGCTATCTTGTCGTACTTTCAACAATGAGTATCTGACCGTTAATATGTATGTCCAGGAAACACCAATTACAAGGCATGTATCAAATTCTTATAAAGTGGGATAAAGTCATATTGATTCACATTATTAGATCGTGAGAGCTCTGCAACAATTCCAATCAACATGCCAAAGTTCCTTCCTTAACAAATTGCGTGCAAATCAGTGGTATAAAAAAAATTGGTGTCTCAAGGCTCATTATAAGCAGAACAGTTTAAACAAGAGCTAAATATTTACAATGGATCATAAGATTATAAAAGACAAGCCATTTGGATAATTGAATCTGCTCTGCTATTAGAACATAGCTCATCTATTTTTCCCTCTCAAACCCATTCTTCTGCTTTCACCCCATAAGCATTGACCCTAAGCTAACCAAGAACCTATTAATCTCCACTTTAAAAATACCCAAGGAATTGGTCGCCACAGCTGTGTGTGGCAATGAATTCCACAGATTCACCACCCTTTGGCGAAATAAATGTCTCCTCTACTCCTTTCTGGAGGTACGTCCTTTTATTCTGAGGCTGTGCCCACTGGTTCTAGACTCTCCCACTACTGGGTACATCCTCTCCACATCCACTCTTTCTAGGCCATTCGGTAGGTTTCAATAAGATCCCACCTCATCATTCTAAATGTCATTGAGTTCAGGCCACCCAAAGCAAGTACAGGCTACCCAAAGCCACCCAACGCTCCTCATACGATAAACCAATCATCCCTGGGATCATTTTTGTAAATCTCTTTGGACTCTCTCCATCACCAGCATATCCTTCCTCTGATATGGCCCCAAAACTGCTTACAATATTCCAACTGTGGTGAGACCAGCACTTTATAAAGCCTCAGCATTATATCCTTGCTTTTATATTCTAACCCTCTCAAATTTATTTTTTTAATAATATTTTTATTAGAAGCAGTGTACAGTAGTATAAACTGCAGCATATGGCAATATACATTTACTGTACCTTCCATTTTAATTTTGACAAAAATGAAGTAGCAAAAGAGCACGAACGAGAGAAAGTGAAAGAGCTAGTGAACGTGTAAACCCCTAAACTACCAAAGAGTGTAGTCACAGTGAATAAGTAAAAACTTTAAAAAAAATAAAGAGACAAAAACAAAAAATAAAAAAAGACCAAAACGTGTTGATATACCTGCTTCATTTCTCACCCATCACCCTGTCCGTAAATCGGTTTAATTCCAAAGTTGTGTTGCACCATACTATGCTTGTAATGAATCAATGAAATGAATCAATCAAATCTCAAAATAAATGCTAACATTGCATTTGCCTTCCTTACTACCAACTCAACCTGAAAATTAACCTTTTGGGAATCCTGCACCACTTCTCCTGTCCCTTTGCACCTCCAATTTCTGAATCTTCTCCCCATTTCGCAACCAATCTACGCCTTTATTCCTTCTGCCAAAATGCATGACCACATTTTGCTACGCTGTATTCCATTTGCTACTTCTTATCCCACTCTCCCAACCTGTTGAAGTCCTTCTGCAGACTCTCTGCTTCCTCAACACTACCTATCTTCATATCATCCACAAACTTGGACACAAAGCCATTAATCCATCATTCAAATCATTAATATACAACGTGAAAAGTAGCAACCCCACACTCTCCCCTGTGGAACACCATAGTTACTGGCAGCCAACTAGAAAAGGCTCCCTTTATTCCCACTCTTTGCCTTCTGCCAGTCAGCCAGTCTTCTATCCATGCTAGTATCTTCCCTCTGATACCATGGGTTCCTATCTTCTTTAGCAGCTCACGTGTGGCACCTTATCGAAGGCCTTTGAATAATTCAAGCAAACAACATCCACTGACTCTTTTTTGTACCTGCTTCTATCCTCAAAGAATTCCAACAAAGATGTTAAATCAGAAATGTTATAGACTTTGCTTAAAAAAAAATCATATTTGTTCATATATTGGCATGAGAGATGCAATGCAATCCCTAATAATATATGACTAACAATGATGCGTCTTGCTATTGTTCACTTGGAGGTCTAATTTTGAATGTAGCATAGATAATTGCACCTTCATTGGTGGGTCAGCAGTGCAGAAAGTTAAAAGCTTCAAATTCCTGGCGGTTTACATTTCTGACCTGTCCTAGGTCAGCACATAAACGCAATCATGAAGAATGCACGCCAGCACCTTTACTTTCTTGGAAGTTTAAAGAAACTCAGCATGTCACCAAACACTCTCACAAACCTCTGCAGATGTACTGTAGAAAGTGTCCTAACTGGTTGCATCAAGGTTTTCTACGGCAATACCAATACACAGGAACAGAAGAGGCTGCAGAGAGTGGTGGAATCAGCCTGGTCCATCACCGGCACAGCCCTTCCATCATCAAAAGCATCTACCTGAGGTGCTGCCTCAAGAAGGCAGCAGCTATCATCAAGGATCCCCATGCCCCCTTCACACTGCTACCATTGGGCAGGAAGTAGAGAAGCCTGAGGTGCCAAGCCAACAGGTCAACAGTTACTTTTCTACAACCATCAAATGTTTAAAAAGTCCAGCACAACCGTACTCCTACCTCAGCAATGGAACACTGCGGACCAACTCTTGCACTACCACAGAATCATTTTCCAATTGTGTGTTTTTACTATCTTGTTTTGCACAGTCTCTTTCTTTTCACTGAATTGAATAATTTATGAATAGTATGTTTTGTGCGTTGTCCAATTCTACGTGCCTATAATGCTGCTGAAAATTTTCATTTTATCTGTATCTACATCTGTCCAAGTCTCTCTATGGTACCTACACCGAATGCTCAGAAAAGTTCAAAATGTCAGATGGAGGGACCACATCACCAACGCCCAGCTCTATGGGGAGATTCCACTTCTGATCGAGAAGATCAGGTCAAGAAGGATGAGGCTCGCTGGTCACTGCCACCGCCATCCAGAAATGCCAGCAAACGAAGTTGTGCTGTGGGAACCCACCCATGGAAGACGTGACCCGGGACTGCCAATCAAGATGATGCTGAAGACGCTGATGGAAGACGCATGTGGAGAGACAAAAGAGGAGCTTGCCACCTGCATGGAGGACAGAGTTTTGTGATGCCCGTCGGAAACCAGTACCACTGCTTTGCTAATGTTTTAATAATAAAAAAATAATGCACCTCACTGTGCATGTGCATGTGCATATGGCAATAAACTTGACTTGAATTCAACTTCTATCCAAAGCAAGGTTTGCGGATTAGCAAAAGAAAGCGATAATGATTAGTGAATTACCAATGTGCTTTGCTAAACTCAGTTTCTATGTGATGTCATGACATAGCCGCAATTGCACCAGGGACAGTGCATGCAAGAGCCACGATGAGAGCTTATATTCTGATTCCTCAGAGTGAGCTGTTCACCTCAGCTGTATGGTCAAGGGAAGAGATGTGGCACATATTTCTCTATAAGAAAAAAAAATCTCCTTTCAATACTGCAAATACAGCATTCGCAAACTCCAAGGAAGACAACGCATAGCTTTACGCAATTATTCCCATACCCCAAATAAAACACTATAGTGAAAATAGCCAAACATAGTATCTATCTGCTCCACTATTTATCCATCCTCATATTCCACATTTAACACCAGTACAAATATGATAGGAAAGTACTTCACATTGTTGTGTGCAAAAATATTAATATCGCAGAATGTGTGATTTCCAGAAGGCAAAAAGCACTACAGTGTTTTTGATGCTGTAATAATGTAATAAATATGGCAAAAAACTTAATAAGCTGCCAAAACAGTGTCTATGTTAATCTGAAATTTGCATATCTACAAAAGTGCCAAGGTTATAACGACCATCATTACAAAATGTTCCAGTTTACGTCCTGAGATGCAAATTGTACACAGATCTAAATGACTATTTTCATTTAATGATGGAGATTAGATGCTAGCGCACAATACTAATGACATCTTAGAAGATCATATTGGAATGAGAGAAAAAATTTGCCTTTTGAGGTACATATACCACACAATCAACAAACTAGTTATCACTGCACCAACAGTAAAGTTAGTATATCAATCATTTAATAATTAGAAATGATCAAAAATACTCTAATTCCTTTGCATTTGTTTTGTGCTGTGCAGGAGTACCATAGGAAGCAGGCAAATAAAATATTGGCACATACTATTTGTCACACAGAACTGCATCTATCACAAGGATCCCATAGATTTAAACCTTAATCCCCTGTCTCACGGTGCGAGTCGACCCACGAGTGATCCCGAGTTTAAAACAAGGAGAGAGGGGAGGGGGGGTGTTGGGGTGACTTACTACGGGAGACAAGTGTAGGAGAGGTGTACTGACTGTGTGGGCAGACACTTTGGTAGTGATTGCCCACCAGTCTCAAAAGCAGCTGTGTCTCCCTGTCCCTGGGATAGCAGAGGCCGATCAAACAGCACAATACCCCCCTCCCCCTCCACGCCAACATGAAGGGCAACGATCCCAAGGCTTTACCGTCAGAAACAGCGGGCAGGCGACAATCACCCGCCATAACGCGAGGAAATCCTTCAGAGGGGTGAACCCCCGAAAAGCACCTGGTCCTGATGGTATACCCGGCCGTGTTCTAAAAACCTGTGCGGACCAACTGGCGGGAGTTTTTACGGACATTTTCAATCTCTCACTTCTGAGGTCTGAGGTCCCCACCTGCTTTAAAAGGGCATCAATTATACCGGTGCCCAAGAAGAGTAAGGTGACATGCCTCAATGACTATCGACCAGTGGCACTAACGCCGGTGGTGATGAAGTGCTTTGAGAGGTTGATCATGGAGCAAATCAACTCCTACATCGACAAAAACCTGGACCCACTGCAGTTCGCGTACCGCCACAACAGATCAACGGTGGATGCGATCTCGCTGGCCCTCCACTCCGCACTGGACCACTTGGACAACAAAAACTCATATGTCAGGCTGTTATTCATTGATTACAGCTCGGCATTTAACACAATCATCCCCTCCAAACTGGTTACCAAACTCGCAGAACTGGGTCTCTGCGCATCCCTCTGCAACTGGATCCTCGACTTCCTCGTCCACAGACCACAGTCTGTTCGTATTGGTGGAAATGTGTCAGCCTCAATAACAATCAGCACGGGAGCACCTCAAGGCTGCGTGCTCAGCCCCCTGCTGTACTCACTCTATACCCATGACTGCGTAGCGAACCACAGTGCGAACTCCATCATCAAGTTCGCTGACGACACCACTATTGTGGGGCGTATCACTGATGGGGATGAGTCAGAGTACAGAAGAGAGATCGAGCAACTGTCCATATGGTGCCAGCGCAATAACCTGGCCCTCAACACCAGCAAAACCAAGGAACTGATTGTGGACTTTGGAAGGAGTAGGAGGGGGACCCACAGCCCCATTTATATCAACGGGTCGATGGTTGAAAGGGTCAAGAGCTTCAAATTCCTGGGCGTGCACATCTCTGAAGATCTTTCCTGGTCCGAGAACACTAATGCAATCATCAAAAAAGCACATCAGCGCCTCTACTTCCTGAGAAGATTACGGAGAGTCGGATTGTCAAGGAAGACTCTCTCTAACTTCTACAGGTGCACAGTCGAGAGCATGCTGACCGGTTGCATCGTGGCTTGGTTCGGCAATTTGAGCGCCCTGGAAAGGAAAAGACTACAAAAAGTAGTAAACACTGCCCAGTCCATCATCGGCTCTGACCTTCCTTCCATCGAGGGGATCTATCGCAGTCGCTGCCTCAAAAAGGCTGGCAGTATCATGAAAGACCCACACCATCCTGGCCACACACTCATCTCCCTGCTACCTTCAGGTAGAAGGTACAGGAGCCTGAAGACTGCAACAACCAGGTTCAGGAATAGTTACTTCCCCTCAGCCATCAGGCTATTAAACCTGGCTCGGACAAAACTCTGATTATTACCAACCACTTTCTGTTATTTGCACTATCAGTTTATTTATTCATGTGTGTATATATTTATATCATGGTATATGGACACATTTATCTGTTTTGTAGTAAATGCCTACTATTTTCTGTGTGCTTAAGCAAAGCAAGAATTTCATTGTCCTATACAGGGACACATGACAATAAACTAACTTGAACTTGAACTTGAACTTGTCGGTGTTTCTGTCTTTCTCCATCTCATTGTTGGCACTGTCTGTCGCCACCCCCACCCCCACCCCTCTGCTTCCCGGCCATGTGTGTGATCCCTTCCCTCCCCTCTCCAGCTCAACGCCCATTGCACCGGGCGCGGGGGCTTCGCACCGTCTTCACGTCGGCGACGCCAGCAGATTAGTCAGTGCCAGTCGCCCCGGGGTAGGTGCTCGGGGGATGGGAGTCAGCGGGCACGCCGGCTCTGCCACGCCATGGGCCGCCGCCAACCAAGCCACCCATCCACGTCCACACGCTCGGTAGAACAGGAGCTGAGACAGGGAACTGTACCGCCCTTGCCCCCTTCCTCTGCAACTGCAAACAACCCCACTCTCCTGCTCACCTAACTCGCCCATCCCTTCTCTCTGGGTATTGAAGGCGCTTCTGGTCTGCGGTGTGCAATAGTCACCAAAATACACTGCATCTTTAGAAAGGAAAAATACAAAACATGTCAATCCCACTGGATAGGCCTTACTCATGGTGCTGTACAACACGGAACCAGGTCCTTCGGCCCAGCTTGGCCGTGCCTTCCAAGTTGGCATCTTGGGGCAGTCCTATTTGCCTGCATGTGGCCCATAGCCCTCTAAACCCTTCCCATCCATTTATCTGTCGTTAATAACCTCAAGAAAATATTGTCTACGTGAGCCTGCTTCAGTTTCCTGGGTCCAACTCAGAGACAAGTCTCCCCCCTTTTCCAGGGTTAATCGCTCTGTTTATAATGCTCTCTGCATTCTGAAGTCCTCGACAGTGAACCCCATGGGCAATCACTACCAAAGTGTCTGCCCACACAGTCAGTACACCTCTCCTACACTTGTCTCCCGTACTAAGTCACCCCAACCCCCCCTCCCCCCCACTACCCTCCCCTCCCCCCCACCACACCTTTTCCTCCCAACTCCAGTCCCGTCCCGACCCCCTGGGAAACTGAAGTGAGCGACAATCAACTGCCACAGATACAAATAATGTCATACACAAGAAAGGGCGGATGCTGGTTGACAAAAAGTGAACACACAGTGCTGGAGTAACACAAAGACGCAGCAGAATTTTAGAAACTTTAACCCGTCACCCATTCCTTCTCTCCAGAGATGCTGCCTGTCCCGCTGAGTGACCATACTGAGGGAATTCCCACGTATATGAAGCAGAGAGAAGCATGATTTCTACACGGCTCTGCCCGATTTTTGAGAATGGATTCGGTGGTTTGTACCCACTCCCCCTCCCTGCCCACCCACCCACCAAGCCAGACAGCCGGACCCCTCCTCGTTACAGCGGCGGAAGCGACATTTCCAAGCGAATGGGGCAGAGAGCTGGGGCAGGGCTGGGATGGGAGCAGGGCAGATTAGGCGCACCAAAGGAACAAACAAGTTGATGGATGCAAGGGGCAGGCAGCAGAGGTCTTGTGCCCCAGTAAGGTAGACCGCTCTTCCCCCTGCTAATGCACACACAGGAAGAGAGAGATGAGAGCAGAGAATGATCCCAGCCTAACCCAAGAGGCTTGTCACCCCAGACAGAATAATGACGCCTGCGCATCCTCCCCCCCCCCCCCACCCACCCCAACCTCCCTTCACCTCAACTCAAGCCTGGGGACCAAAGCAGCTCAGGAGGCGAATCCTGAGCTCCGTCTCCCAACAATCTGATGTGCAACTGATGTGGAAGAACAGCGGCTGCGGCAGGCCGGCACCCGGCATGGACTTCTCACACCCTCACACACAAAATGTATGTGCGAATAAACAAAAACAAGGAATAAAACCAAAGGCAACTAAAAATATATTCCGCTTAGAACGAGGACGCGCGGAAATATCCGTCCACATTCAAAGATTTCATCTCCCGTCTCCCCGCAGTGTGTAGACCTGGCAGTAAATTCATGATGGAGCTGTCTTCTTTAACACTGTTGCTTCGCCGCCACCGCCTCCTTGCTGCACAATGGCAGCGAGTGCGGGGCCGAGATCCTGCCTAGTTTTTTTAAGTTCTGAAATTGAATAACTTTCAATACTGAATCAGAATATACTTACTGTATGAGATGCTGTCCAACTCCTCTATTTGATACTTAAAACAGACCTTCATTCACGGTTGGCTCAAGAGTAACTCGAGAGAGGAACTTGGTAACTCGGGAGAGGAACTTGGTACATCACAGAAATGAGAAGTAAACGGCAAACTTAGACATACACGTGGGAACTCGTTTAAACTCGTGAACATAAACTTGGAATCTCGTAGACAACCACGAGTATGAGTTTTTCTTTTGACTCGGGATCACTCGTGGGTGGACTCGCACCGTGAGACAGGCCCATTACTAATATCCAACTGCCAAAGAGAGTTAATTCTTCACATGGTGTTACTGGATTGTGCCGCTACTTGCTCTGTATCTTATGAAAATAGAAGAATTAGGAAAGGTGTGGAAGCTTGGTTCTGCATTATGGCAAGACTTGGGTTTATTTCTATGATTCTAGTTAGTAATCACAATCTTATTTGTTAGATGAAAGCTGTAAGCAAAGAACAATGGCTTTACTTCAATGTATCATCATATAGATAGAAAGCTGACCACAGTCAAAAGCTGGAGAAAGGAAAGATTAGATAGAAATCCCCATTAACAATGGTATGCTTAAAACAAAACAAAAATAATGCAGTTATGAAATAAAATAGTGAAAGATTCAAGCGTTTTATTTTTCATATGTACCGGAAATGAACTAGAACAATGAAAGTCTTATTGATGCAACAAGAAAATAAAGAAACACCAAGCATTAGTAATTCTGACCATGACAGTGCAAATACAAAAGCACATAGAGCAATCACTGTAGTGCAAAGTCTGTAGTGATTTGCTGCTGAGGTAGGGTTGTGGTTAGGGTTGGGCAATGTGGTTCAAGAACCTGGTGTTTAATGGCAAGAAGCTGTTCTTGAAGCTGGAGCTAAAGATTCTCAGGCTCCTGTACCCTCATCCCGATGGCAGCAATGAAAAGAGAGGAGGGTGGTGTGGGTATTTAATGATATTAGCTGCCTGTGGAGGTGAGGAGGTTAGTGTTGTGATGGATTAGACAATGTCCATCACTTTATGCAGCCTCCTTCATCCTTCAAATTAGTGAACCAGGCTCTGATGCAACCGGTCAGTATGCTCTTCCCCTGTAGAAGTTCAATAGAATATTTGGCTAGGTGCCATATCTCCTCAACTTCTGATGAAAGAGTCATTGATGAGCTGTTTTAGTGATTGCATCAATGTGCTGGGCACAATGGAGATGAACTCTGATATATATTTGCAGACTGTGGTGACTATTATATGCCTAGTACATATGATGGTTCCAAAAAAGACATTTTGTACATCTAGTGAGGCATTATTTAATACACCTTTTTGGCCGGAACACCTGGTGTACAATGAGAATTTTGATAGATTCACCTTGCTAAAAAAGGGTTTTAAGCTTTATTTTGAACTGTTAGAGATTTTTAAAGCTGAAAAAACTAGACCTATTGAATTCCTGTGAATTGTATATTCGGAAATTTTAGCAGCAAAAATTGATCTTTTTTGAAGACAGATAATATCACAGTCTTCAAATGCAGTACGATGGATAGAACAGATCTTATTCCATCTGTTTTAACTTTTATTGGAAACTAATCACCATCTACCATTACCACTGTCACATTATGTTTAACTTTCCATAAAAATCAAAACCGCAGACATCGATGGGGCCAATTTGTCCTGTGTAGTAACACCCATCCCACCTTATTCAGATCTGATTTCATAAATATATTGCATTTATAAACATAAACATAAATATAGTTTAAAGAATTAAACTAATTACAATTACAGTTAATCTATTGTATTGAGTTTAGATTTCTGGAATTGTATTGAAATATTCAGAGCAGACCCCATTTTTGGACCCACCCCAAATATGAAAAGTAATTGGTTAAAACTGCAGCAACTCTTATGGACTGGCAATTTGATGCAACATTTTTCATTTCAGTTATGTTCTATTACAAAATGATCTTCATTTTTTATTTTAGAAAAGGTACAAACCAATGCACCAGAATCAAAACAATTTAAAGCAAGACGGACCTTTTGAAATGACATAGCAGGTGAGCTGCCAGCTCAGTATTGCATAGGTAGAAAATCAGCTCATCTATTTCAGCCAACAGAAAGAATCTTTATCTGCATCTATCATTTAATTCATCAATGAACGAAGAGGACATGCTTCAAAAAGCCCCGTTATATAATATAATGTGTATATGAGAAGCTTGTTGTAACGTCCACTGTTCATTGATTACAGGACGTTTTAACTCAATGACCAGTCTTTCTCTCTACCATATCCGAATAATTATTAGTCACCAGTATTTCAAGATACTTCCTCATGTTTGTTAAAAGGAACTTCAATCTTAAACATTAAATACTGTTTTTCGTTCTGCAGATGCTGAGAGTCTCTTTTTATTTCAGATTTCCAACATGTACAGTTTTGCTCCCTGTCACAAATGATCCTTGGGATAATGGGGACCATTCCTTAATACTTTTGTTCAAAAATAAATTTCTGAAATAAGACCACAAATACCTTGTCATCGTCATCTGTTGCCGTTGCCTCCACCACTTTGTTCCGGTTTATTTTCTTTTTCACCCATTTTTCGATCTGAATGTTGAACTTCATGAAGGTCACGTAGAATCCATAGCCTGACAACAAAATTACACTTTCCCACCAAACGATGACATTATCCAGGAAGAAAGCTATAAGCAAAATCAGGTCAAGAATATAAAAGGACACATCTCTGAACAGTGGCCACCATGTAAGGTGCAGAATTTCTTTGGAGAATACAGCGCACATCCCGATTACAAACAGGATATTGAACACTGCAGAACCCACTATGGTCCCAATCCCAACGTTACTGCGAGATATAAAAACTCCTATTAAAGAAGTAAAGAGCTCTGGGGCTGAACCGCCAGCTGCCATAAAGGTGGCCCCCGCCACATCATCCGATATTTGCAGTTTATCAATGATAACTGTCAATGACGGTACAAAAAACTCATCGCACACAATGGCTAAGGCTATGAACATGTAAATCATGCCTAAGACGTGGAGTACGACAGCTCCTTTCCTTCGTTCCTCCAGTGAAAAAAGATCCCTAGGATAATCTCCAGCATTGCTGTTATTATTGTCAGGGATGGTGGCTGCCCGCCCTTCGTACCTCAGAGCAAGTTCAGATCTGGGCGTATAATTTTGACTCTTGGAAAATGTCTGCTTTTCTTCGAAACCCAGTAGAGTTCTGCGTTGGCCTTGTGGTTTTGCTGAGTTGGTTGATGTCCAGGTGAAGGCACTGAGTAAGATGGAGAACGTGCTGAGAGCCATTAAGCCGATGCAAAAGCCCATCACTCGCGACGGTCTCAGCTTCCTCTTGGCCTGGTACCTGTGCTTTCGGAGAAAGCGCGGATCCGGAGAAAGTTGCTGCCCACCACAGCACAGACCCGACTCCGCAGAGCCAGCACTTGAGCTCTTCGAATTCATGGCTAGTCGCTTCTTGACTTAACAAGAAATGTCAATGTTCTTAGTTTGTTTAAGTTGAGCGATTGTAGAAGAATTCTTCATGCACTATCCATCTTCATGGCTTTGAGAAGAAAGTCCTGTGAAAGCCAACTCATACTTTAAAATGAAGCTTTTCTTTTGCTGGTGGCGAGTTTCAACGTCCTGCAAAACACAGAGAGCCACTTAAACATCAGTATATCTGGGTTTTTGTGGGTGGCGGGGGGAGGGGGGGGGGTTATAACATTAGTTATTTTTTAAAGAAAACGATACACAATTGAATTAAACCCAGTGATTAATGTACTTCAAAATTCATTCAGACTTGTCCTTGCGCTACATTACCAGGAGCTGTGAGGACTGCAGTCTTACTCCCTTCGCGTTCTGGACGAGTCTGCCACTCGTATGCTAACAGCAAGGGAAGGGAGAGAGGAAAATAATAACCAGCCCGGGCTCCAGCTTTTAATCGCAGTCCAGTGACCCCTGCTGGCAAATGCAGCAAGGGGATCAGGGTTCACTGCAATGGCCTTCGTGTATTTCTCGCTATCATGACCCTTCTCTCTCGATGGCACAGCAGGTTGCATGCACTCAGTTTATCACAGGGACCTTTCCACACTTTTCAAGCCAGAGACACGGTTGCGCCCAAAGATTATTGCGCCTACCCGTAAAGGGATTTGGAAAGATTGTCATCGCTAAACGGGAACCGTTGGGTGGGTGTTGGTCGGGTCGGTTTCTCTGCAGGTGTAGATGGCACTGTCCTTGATCTTCCTGAAGGGGGGGGGGGCGAAAAAGGGGTTGGGGTAGGTATTTTCACCTGGGTTAGGTGGAACTGCCCAGTCTCCGTTCTTCTTCGGGGCACGTACACAAATGCAACGGGCTGCCTGTGTCGGCCGGCTCAGTTCTGCTTCCCAGAACGTCTACTTGGAACTGCCGCCTGTCAATCCCTACTCCACTCTCCCCTACCCTGTCCTGTCCTGTCCTATCCTATCTTATCCTACTCAACAACCCAACCCCAACAACAACAATTTCACGGGGTCTTTGGAGAAGAAGCGATTTAAGCAGCCGCAGTCCGCAATTTTAATTCACGTTCTACCGAAGTACTGAAGCCCTCAGTAGATAGCGAGTAATTTCCTGACCAGTGTCAATGAGCAAAGAGGTGGAAGTGAGAATATAACCGCCGACATATACAATTAATTAGCTCTTTTAGCTTGCGCTCAATAAAGATTTGGTCCGACCTGGCAATGGCAATCTGATTATAGTCTTAAATTACGACTGATTAAAGGGATTCTTGCCCTTTTGTCTTTGACGAAAGATCAGAAGCGCAGGAGAGGTACAAATCAAACAGTGGATTTCAGAAATATTGCTCCGACTCACTGCGGGACGATTATTCAAGACATAATTTGATGTCAAAGGACAGTCCGCAGCCTAAGTCCCTTGATAGAATGGAACGGTTTTTAAATTATCATCTTTTGAAAAACCGAATCAGATAATTAGGCAGCAAACAGTGTACGTTTCATTTACCATTTCATAGTAACGCTTGCTAAAGCTTTTGCTAAATGCGCGAGACACGACACATATGAAAATATATTCTGCAGTGCAATCCGTGCCTACTCCAAGGATCTGGTCAGTAGTGGCAATCGCCACATCTAAACGCGATGATAAACGTACAAGTGTTGTTTTTTAATGTTCTGCAATCTGCACCTGTGCACGGATAAACCACTGGTGAAAACAACCTTGTAAATCTCGATGTGATTCGGAAATTTCATTTTAAAGCGGCGTGAATGTCAATGCACCAAACATTGTGTTTTTAGATACACTTGTAAATCGGTACGATTTCAGAGGGGAGAAAAAAACAACAAGGCTTACCGGCGTTCAGCGGCAGCAGTTTGAGTATGAAGGCTGAGTCCCTTCCCTGTCCTCTTCACATTGAGCCGCTGCTGCGGTGCGGCCATCAGGAGGAGCTCCGGGACACTGGCGGTCGGCAGCGTTCACACACCCACACACACTAGAAGTCAGCAGCAGATATCATCCTCGGGAGACCACACACAGGGAGAGGGAGAAAGACATAATCTTAGTTTAAGACGCTGATGTGTCACGTGAGCAGCATTTTAAACTTGTCTGCGTTTATATATTAAAAAATAATTTCTTTTCCGCCGTTTGGCTTTGCATCTTCCGTCAATCTAAACATAAAGCATCGGGAGGCAGGTCTTTTACAGAAACCGTAGTCATGGTTACTAACGCGGTATATTTGAATGCACAACGCAAAATAGATGAATGGGGTTTTTAAAGCGCTATTTTCCAAAGGAGAATGGGGTATAATTCCGTGAATCTGAAAAAAACCTTTGGAGTGAGTTTCACCTGCGCAAATTCACCTGCTGTCGAGGATGTGGCCGCAGAGGATTCGCAATGGAAGGTTTCACCGGGAGATGCTTGGCGTACATTGCGTCAAATCCTCTGGAAAACGCTTCTCGATGGATTGCATAGAATCATTAGATCTTTCGGTGGATGTTGACATAATTCTGCAAATTACAAATCATCTGATTTAATTGAAAAAATGCTGTTTACTTAATGTGCGATGCAGTTGGTTGGACGCGACTTGGGGTTCATAAAAGTTTTATATCTGCTGTAATCGCATGCCATCGTTTATGCTACGATTTGCGCATTCCTGCGATGTTTACCGACCACCCAGCAGTATTGCAGGCAAAACTTAACGTGATCAAACTCGTTCTGTTCGCTGACTACACTGCATCAACTGTGGCCAGCGAACTATTATTCTGCAGCGGCTGATTTGCTGCTGATTAGATAACTTGTCCAAGTCAGCTTATTTTATTAATAGATAATTGTTTTTCTCTGATTGCGGGATGAGGTGGTCATGGGTGCAAAATGTTAGGTCCAATGTTTCACACGCAATTCACACAGCTCGTTTAATCCGAGTTTTATTTTTCTTGTATTTTTGTTGCTGAAAGCATTTTGTCAACTGGTATTAGGCGTATGAAAAGAGACTGACCAGTGCCAGTAAATTGTACATCCATAAGAAATCATGCTGGGGCGTTTCAAATAAATTGTACTTGACAATAGAAACATAGAAAATAGGTGCAGGAGGAGGGCCTTCGGCCCTTCGAGCCAGCACCACCATTCATTGTGATCATGGCTGATCGTCCCCTATCAATAACCCGTGCCAGCCTTCTCCCCATATCCCTTGACTCCACTAGCCCCTAGAGCTCTATCTAACTCTCTCTTAAATCCATCCAGTGATTTGGCATCCACTGCCCTCTGTGGCAGGGAATTCCATAAATTCACAACTCTCTGGGTGAAGATGCTTTTTCTCACCTCAGTCTTAAATGACCTCCCCTTTATTCTAAGACGGTGGCCCCTGGTTCTGGACTAGCCCAACATTGGGAACATTTTTCCTGCATCTAGCTTGTCCAGTCCTTTTATAATTTTATATGTTTCTATAAGATATCCCCTCATCCTTCTAAACTCCAGTGAATACAAGCCTAGTCTTTTCAATCTTTCCTCATATGACAGTCCCGCCATCCCAGGGATCAATCTCGTCAACCTACGCAGCACTGCCTCAATCACAAGGATGTCCTTCCTCAAATTAGGAGACCAAAACTGTACACAATACTCTAGATGTGGTCTCACCAGAGCCCTGTACAACCAGTTGGTTACGACCTGTTCAGAATAACTTGTCCAAGTCATCTTATTTTACAGACCACCAATGGTGCTTTATACTTATGAAGAATACCATAAAATTCAGTGTACTTTTTAAAAACTGTATATTAACCATATACTTTAATGTATTTACATTTATCAATGGAACAAAATATCCTTTGAATGCTGAATTCTAACAAGTTGTTAAATCTACAATATTTAAATTAAGGGAAACAATTTTCACATGATTTTAGACTTCGTTTAAATAGGTTGCAGAATATACCATTTGCTTGTTAAGTATGCTATTTAAAATGCAATGTGGAAACCTTCTGCAGATTGACTTTTAGTTGATGAATAGATCTCCTTCCCTCCTGTCAGTGGGGTTTAACTCTTTCCTGATCTCAGTAGGATATTCAGGATGGTATTGCACCCTGTTTCCACCCATATTTGCATTTTAATTAAGATTACAAGACTTGAAAATTGTACAAGCTGCCAGAAATACTTTGAGGGCTGGGTGCGTTCAACGTGGGGGTCCAAGCATTAAAGCATTACTGATAACTAGCTCCTTGAGCAGGGATATCAAACAAGGAGACCAGAGAGGCTTCCTTGAAGCACTCTGGCAAAATTTACTGACCATTTCTTCCATCGTGTCCTAAAATGGTAAGGAGGAAATGTCTGTATGTTCTTTATTTTGTATCAATTCCCAATCGATTGTAATTTGTAGAAACTAGTAGCAACATCACATATTGAGTAACAAAACCTTTAAATAATTCACATTCTTGTGCCAAGAATAGAAATGCATTCCAGTCACTCCAATGTTCACTGGGGACTTGTGCATGCAGGTGGACAAGTTGTACTCCATCTCCATGGAACCCTGGGCACAACCAATGCTGTGGATGAAGGTAAGCAGGCTTGTTGATCTGCTGGCTTGGCCAGCCCCAGGAGCAGGTCACTTCACCTGTGTGAATGTGTTTGTAGATCAGGAGAGCAACATGAGGTAGATGTAGAGAGCAGTAGAAGAAGGGTTTCAACCTCTTTTGCTCCAAGTAGAAGGGACATTTCTTGGCTTCCAACATGTGACATAGAATTCTATGAATCTACTTAAGTAAAAGATTGCCCACCATCAGGGTATCTCCATATTCTAGAAGGCAAGATTGTACACTGGGGCACATGCCTGTGATAGACCCGGACAATGAAATGGAGGGTGTGCGGTGGATGTCAATATAGGGAATAATAACGTTCAACATAGAGCAACATACAGTGTCTGTTGCAATTGTACTCCTTCTTCAGATAACCTAGATCCATCGCACTCCTCCAATTGGTTCTATCTGCTCTTCAGCCACTCACATACCATCTGGGTTTCTATTCCTTTGTCTTATTCATTCTATCCATTTCGCCACCTGGTTCAATCTACATGTCATCCCTCCCTTATCTCTTTTCACATCACCTTCCAGTCTCTTTCTCTACCTTCACCCTCTCTTCCCTGCACCTGGATCAATCTGCCATTATCCCCCACCTCACTTAATTCCATCACCTACCAGTCCCTGTCTCATACTTCGCACTTACCTCTTTATAGTAACTATCTTCCCTCTGTTAATCCTGGCCAAATTGGAGAGGCCAGGACACTAAATTTGAGTAAAGGCTTCTGGGCTGGTAGGCCATTTGGTCAATTTAAAAGTGCCTTCTGCAGAAATGGGACCAGCTGCAGAAAGGTGCCAGTTTGTCTAGAGCCTAGATAAGAGTTGCAGGAAGAGAATGGGAACATCTGCAGATCCTGACAATTAGGTGCAAAGTACAAGAACTGTTCCAGAGCCGCTGCCTGAAAAAAGCACTGAGCATAGCAAAGGACAGACTGCACCCCCTCCACACACACCTGGATCTCCTACCATCAGGCAAGAGATACCGCAGCATCAAAGCCCGGACAACCAGACTGCTAAACAGCTTCCTTCCACAGGCTGTGAGGCTGCTAAACAGCCACCACCTGATTCTGCTGCTTTTTTTGCACTGACAATTTAATAACAAACTCTGGCACTGGCCACTTAAATCAGCTGCCCTGGACAATTTATGCCTGTTTTTTACTTGTATTTTAATGTTGCTATTTTTTACCTGCACTTTTTAACTATTCGTATTGTTTTTAACAGGGACTGGATTGTTTTTATTTATGTGCGAAATGTTTAAGTTTTATGTGCAATGTTCTGGTATTCCCTGGGAAACGTCTTCTCATTTTGCACTGTACAACTGCTGCTTTGCAAGATGACAATAAAAGTTGATTGATTGATTGATAGACTGGATTGGATGAATGCAAACCAGCCATACACACTGTAAATAATTTTGCAAAGCTTTACTTTGCTGGATGTTGATTGGATTAAGTATTGAGCCTTGTCTGGTTTTCTTGCATATCAGGGTACATGTTGCGATGTTCGTTTTCTTTGAGAAACACTGTTTGAATACAATGTGGTTCAGCCCCTCGAGGTTCTGGGACCTATAAAAGTCTGCTCTCACGAGGTCCGATGTCGATCTTCTGGGAGAACGCTTGGGACTGCGTGACCTACTGGAGTGTCTCTGTTTGAGCAAGACCAAGAGGGCTTGATCAGGCAGATACGAGGTTTGAATCCACGGGGGGGGGGGGGGGGGGTGTTTGGCAGTCACCGAGGTACAGTGTTGAGTAGTGTGACAGCCGCAGGGAAGAAGCTGTTCCTGGACCTGCTGGTCCGGCAACGGAGAGACCTGTAGCGCCTCCCGGATGGTAGGAGGGTAAACAATCCATGGTTGGGGTGAGAGCAGTCCTTGGCGATGCTGAGCGCCCTCCGCAGACAATGCTTGCTTTGGACAGACTCAATGGAGGGGAGCGAAGAACCGGTGATGTGTTGGGCAATTTTCACCACCCTCTGCAGTGCTTTCCGGTCGGAGACAGAGCAGTTGCCATACCATACTGTGATACAGTTGGTAAGGATGCTCTTGATTTGCCTTCTCATAAAACATCACACCTGCTGAGTTCCTTCAGAAGTTTTTTTTTGCAGCAGTTACCAGTATCTGTGGCCAGCTGGTGCAACAGAGTACAATGTCTTTCTCCTCTTTGCAGTAACCTGATGAATAACCAAGGTAACACCTGGAATCATCTGTTCATGTGCCAAAAATTCAAGATCCAATATTTCCGATGTCATCTTCCATGAGCCATGAAGCAATGGGATGGAAGTGAGGCTTTGGCTCGAAGACGTAGTAACACTTCGAGTAACGTAGTAACACTTCACGAGCATGTTATGCGATTTATCTGCAAGAGATAAAGGAAACTCAAGATGACAAAAAAAAGTTCTGGTGAAAATGGGAATGTCAAGAGTACCTATTAACCCTTGATCATAAACTCTAAATGTAACCTCAAGCCTCAATCATTGACATTTGTTTTTAATCAACAATTATAACTCTTTTATGGTGCAGTGTGACAGTAATGGACATTCTTTCCTCACTTTGGATTATGAGGTGTAATCTTAACCAATGATTTGAGGGTTTTTTAAAAAACCTGTCTTATACTTGTGCCATTACTGATGGAGTGTTGCACCAATGAAGTTTAGATGAAACGTTAACTGAGAGTCCAGCTACCCTTCCAGGCAGATGTTAAAAATTCTATGATACTATTTACAACCAAAGTCTAGAGTTCTGGTTAAACCAACCAATGTCAAATAAACTGATAATCTAGTCATTTCCAAATTGCTGCTGTAGAACTTTCTGCCCACAAATTGGCTGCTATTACAACAATGACTACACTTCAAAAATAGCTCATTGCCTGTAAAGTATTGTAGGAAGAACAGAGACCGCAAGGGTTCTACACACCTGCAAGACCAATTGGGACAACATGATTTAATGTGGTGATCAGTGGTATTGTCAATAGCCCCTTGGAGTTGAAAGAAAAAGTCAGTCAAAGAAACAATGGAGAAAAACATGGAGGAGACCTTTTGTTTTCACAATATGTATTATAGAATAATGAATACTGATTATATGGAAAGAAAGCAGTCCCCCCTTTTCTTCCTGCAACTTTGCATTCAAAAGCACAGCTGCTGCTTATGATGCTTGTTCAACAAAGAAATATAAGAGCCTCTGGTTTACAGTTAATAATCACCAAGTCAGCTAGTTGTGGATATATTGTGCATTGAGTACACAGGCAATCAAACAAAGCAGCTGCATTCCTGATACAAAAGAAAGGTGGCTCAGCTTGGGACCATCCTGACCTTGTGTTTAGGACCATTATTATATTTAACCTGCTGTGAGGCATTAATAACATTTCAAATAATGAAGGAAGGGAATAAATAGGCTGCTTCCCATGGTCAAGGGACCAAGATGTGACTCATTTTATATTATAGATATAAATATAAGAAATTCAGAAGGATGATGCGAAATCCTTTTTTAAACACAGATTTGTGAGCCCATGGTATTTACTCCCACTGTTTATGGCTTCACTGGATGCATCACAGCACAAATCAAGAAATTGCAGAGAGTTGATCGCAGCCCAGTCCAGTCTCTCCCCTATCGAATCCATCTCTACTTCACACTGCCACAGGAAAACATCCAACATAATCAAGGACTACTCATAGTCTGTGCAGCATCTCTGGAAATTTAAACACCTCAGATGTTTGCAAGGGTGATTTTGTGGGGTGTAATTTTGCTGACTAGTGCTACATTGATGCCAGATTGACTGACTATGATTACATGTGCATATTGGACAGTCTGCTCTTAACAATTTTACTAATTAAAGTGAAAATAAAACATTATTTATCTGCTACTTATGAGTTTCTGTATAATGGAACAACCTTCCTCAGTCAGGGTTTTGCAGACAGTCAATGATGTGTAAAAGTGTAAATGTGGCAAGAGGTTCAATGGACAGGTACACCTACAAAAACATTACCTTGAGGTAATTAGATCATGACTATACTTTCACTTCCTGTACTGACTCATTATTCCTTTATATTCTAAAATCTATTGATCTCTGTCTATCATTCAGCGATCTTCTCTTCACAATCTTCTTGGTTAAAAATTCTAGAGATTTTCTAAACTCTAGTGGAAGAAATGTTTTCTCCTCTCATTCCCGAATGGCCTATTTATTTTTGTTTCGAGCTTGTTGTTTTGATCTAAATCTAATTTCAACTCCTCTTGTTAACCGTGGCTACATCATGTTTCCTGTTGTGTTTTTCTCATTTTAAAATGTATATACTCTGTTAAATTCTGTATTTGTTTTATTTTAATGTAAGCCATTGCTTGCATATTGTCAAACATTTTAATGCCTTCCTAATATACCACAGCCAACTTGCGTCTCATGCCTTCATACTTTGTCTTATTCAACTTTAAGCTTCACACTAAAAAAAAACTTTCAATTTCAATATAATATTCTATCATGAATGGCAGAATAAGATTAGAAGGGAGATGAGATCATATATGTTTCACCCTAAGGTTGGTGGGTCTGGAACTCGCTGCCTGTAAGGTTGGTAGAAGCACAAACCTTAAACACATTTGAAGAGGTGGAAATTTGAAACTCCCAACCTACCCAAGCTTCTGCTACCCAAGCAGAACATGGGATGCTGTTCTTCCAGTGTGCAGGTGGCACCACACTGGCAATGGAGAAAGCAAGGGACAGATGGGTAGGTGTGGGAATTAGAGCGGTAGTTAAATTGATTAGCAACTGGGAGATCTAGCAGGACTTGGTGGAAGTGTGCAAGTGTTCAACGAAATAGTCGCCTAGTCTACTCATAGTTTTTTGGGTGTAAAGGAGCCATATCGCAAGCACCAAACGCAAGAGATGAGATTGGGTGCACGGGAATGTCGGTCTTATCTGGAATGGCAGCTGGGACCCCTGGATGGAAGTTAAAGAAGAGCTGGAGTTGCATCTCCTGCTGTTACAGGAGAAAGTGACTGGGGTGGGGGTGGATAGCGTGTGAAGGATTTAATGAACCAAAGGGTCAGGGGAGGGTAGTCCAAGTGATTTTGTGGTTAGCATGGAAATTATTAATAAAGTTAATGAAATCAATGAGTTGGAGCTGTTCAATATAACCAACAAATTGACAGGCATAGCTGGGGGACAAGCGAATGTTGATGACTACACCATTGACTTGAAGATAGTGAGAAAAGTCAAAAGAAAAGTTGTTGAGGATGGGGGCATGTTCCGCGAGGCGGAGGAGAGTGTTGGTAGAGGGGAACTGATAGGGCCTGTTCAAGGTAGAAACAAAGGCACTAAGACCTTCCTGGTGAGGAATGGAGGTGTAGAGGGGCTGGACGTCCATGGTAATGATGATCTGATGGGGGCCTAGAAATTGAAAGTTGTTGAAATAATGCCGAATGTGTGAGGTGCAAGATAGAGTTGAGGTATTTGGAGAGGAGATTGGTGGGGCTTGAGCAGGCAGAAACAATTGGTCTTCCAGGACGGTTCTGCTTGTGGATTTTGGGAAAGAGATAGAAATGGGCAGTACAGGGCTGGGGAATTATAAGGCTGAGGAGGGGAATTCACGAGAAGCAATAAGATTGTTGGTGGTTTGGGGATGGTGGCCTAGTGTTCATCAGCAGGGTTATGGTCAATGGGCAGGCATGAGGGAAGAACTGAATGTTCGTGTCCGGAAATATAATAGTGCCTTATAGTGAAAATAGACATAAAATGCTGGAGTAACTCAGCAGGACAAGCAGCATCTCTGGAGAGAAGGAATGGGTGATGTTTCGGGTCGAGACTCTTCTTCAGACTAGTCAGGGGAAAGGGAAGATATAGACAGTGATGTCGAGTGATAAAGAACAAATAAGGAATATTTATTTATTTTATTAAAGCTTTATTTCAGACACAGGTCCATATAACACATCAAACAGTACAAAGAATTACAAAGATACATTAAAAAAATTGCCTATTAGCCTAAAATATATATAAGCTATTGCACCAATGCCATCTTAGCCTAGAAGTGAATCTATAGCAGCTTTTCAGAGGGCTGACTAGGGCTTCAATTATGTGGTTCTCTGATTTGTCCAGGCGACACATAAAACTAAACATCAGCTGTCTTAAGAGTGCCTCACAGGTTGGCACTCTAGTGGACACAAACAATTGACTGGCACTATGCCACCTAGGGACACGAAGTAGCAACCTCATTGCATCATTGTATGCAACCTTAAGCCTCTGCATACTCTTTTTCTTATAATTAGACCACAATTGAGCAGTATATAACGGTGTGATGTAGGTTCTGAACAGGGAACACTTCACAGAATCAGAGCACATATAAAACTTCCTTATAAGCATGTTGGCTTGAAGATAAATTTTACAGCGCTGTCGGTAGAGGTCTTTGTCATCCTTCCAGTCATCAGATATGACATGACCTAAGTATTTAATTTCCTCACACACAGCAAGAGGACTGTCTGACAAATAAAAGGTCAGAAAAGTTGATTCCCTGTCCTCAGCGCTTCTAATTACCGTTATGCGGCTTTTCTTAGCGTTATACTTAATGTCATAATCAAGGCCATACTGAGAGCACACCTTCAGCATCTGCTGCAGCCCAGCACTATATGGACAGAGCAGGACCAGGTCATCTGCATACATCAGATGATTAACAATAGTGTTGCCCACAAGACAGCCAGTTTTTAGACTATTTAACTGATTTGACAATTCGTCCATATAAACATTAAATAAAATAGGAGACAAAATTCCTCCTTGCCGCACTCCGTTACTAACACAGAATGGAGCAGATACAACATTGTCCCATTTAACGTAAAACGTTTGATGGGCATACCAGAACACTAAGATTCTCACTAAGAATTTAGGGGCACCTCTATTTAGCAATTTTACAAACAAGTGTTCATGGTTAATTCTATCAAATGCCTTGGACGCATCAATAAAACATAGGAATACAGATGAATTCAGGCTTGTGTACCTGAACACAATCTCTTTAAGAGCATAGATACACAGGTCAGTTCCATGTTTTCTTTTGAACCCAAACTGATTGTCAGTGGTAAGGACATACATTTCTAGCTTTGTCAGCAGTATTCTCTCCAGTACTTTAGATAAGATACTGGCTAGTGCAATAGGTCGGTAATTATCAATACTGTTGAGCCTACCAGCCTTATCTTTAATCACAGGCACTAGCATTACAGACATAATATCATTTGGCAAGACACCATGAACCAGACAGCCATTAAAGCACATGGAAAGCAAAGGGCAGAGCTTATAGCTGGCATATTTTAGATGTTCTGCAGTAATGCAGTCCATACCACAGGCTTTGTTGTTATCCAACATGTTAATGGCATCATAGACATCAGCTGCCCTAACTACCATATCTACAGAGAGATCAATATGTTCAGGATTGATTCTAACTGGGTTACTTTTAACACAGTTAAAAAGGTTACAGTAGTGCTCACGCCAACTCTCAGCTATTTTTTCTGGGCTACTAACGCCTTCAATGTCAGACGGTAGGGGTGTTTTGCTGTTATTCATTACTCTGACCTCTTTCCAGAAGTTAGTAAGGTTGTTATTCTGTAGCTTCCTGGCAAGCGAGTCTGCTCTCATTGTGTTTTCATTTTTCTTAATAAAACGAAGTGCATATTTAACTCTAGCATTTGTGCGTTTTTTCATATCTAGCAATACTCCCTGTCTAGGCCTACCTGCCTCTGACCAGAGTCTAAAGGCCTCTCTTGCCTCAGCGTACTGCTCAGCCACAAACTCATTCCACCCAGGTCTGATGTTGGGTACCTTACATTTGCTTTTACAAAAGGGATCACTGGAGGCAATGAGACATTTCACAATAACATCATACATGGCACAGAGTTTTTCAGCATGTTGCACATCCTTACAATTCATATCTGAGCACATTAGGGCCTCTTGAGGCAATTCAATATTATTTAAAAAACTGTCCGTTTGCAGTGAATATCCAGCCATAGCATCACTGCTGTTTGCTGGGTGAGAACGGGAAACTTGTGCGACTCGGGTAGGGGAGGGTTGGAGAGAGAGGGAATGCAGTGGCTATTAAAAGGTAGATAAATTAATATTCATACCACTGGGTTGTAAGCTACCCAAGCAAAATATGAGATGCTGTTCCACCACTTTGCATTTAGCCTCACTCTGACAATGGAGGAGACTGAGGACAGAAAAGTCTGTGTAGGAATGGCAAGACAAGACAAGACAAAGGACCACAAGACAAAGGACATTTATTGTCACATACACCATTTCTGGTGTAGTGAAATTTGAGTTGCCATTTGCAGCACACCAATAAAAGTAAGACACCACATTAAAAAAGAATTGAACATAAAACACAAAAACATGCTAGTGCTGTCGGGGAGTATTTAAACTAATGTGGCAGGGGGATGGGTACAAGAGCAGAGAGGCGGGGGGTGTAAAATGAGGGTAGAAGCAATAGGTAGCAAGGTGAAAAGTAATAGTGGCAGGCAGATAAAATCAGGGCAAAAATCAAAAAGGGCCACTTTTCAACATAATTGTATAAGGGGTAAGAGCGTTGTAAAAACAAGCCTGAAGGCTTTGTGTCTCAATGCAAGGAGTATTCGTAATAAGGTGGATGAGTTGAACGTGCAGATAGCCATTAATGATTATGATATAGTTGGGATCACGGAGACATGGCTCCAGGGTGACCAAGGCTGGGAGCTGAACATCCAGGGATATTCAATATTCAGGAGGGATAGAGAGAAAGGAAAAGGAGGTGGGGTAGCGTTGCTGGTTAGAGAGGAGATTAATGCAATGGAAAGGAAGGACATTAGTTTGGAGCTGCGAAACACTAAGGGGCAGAAAACGCTGGTGGGTGTTATGTACAGGCCACCTAACAGTAGTAGTGAAGTTGGAGATGGTATCAAACAGGAAATTAGAAATGCGTGCGACAAAGGCAAAACAGTTATAATGGGTGACTTCAATCTACATATAGATTGGGTGAATCAAATTGGCAGGGGTGCTGAGGCAGAGGATTTCTTGGAATGTATGCGGGATAGTTATCTAAATCAACATGTAGAGGAACCAACGAGAGAGCAGGCTATTTTAGACTGGGTATTGAGTAATGAGGAAGGGTTAGTTAGCAGTCTTGTTGTACGTGCCCCCTTGGGCAAGAGTGACCATAATATGGTTGAGTTCTTCATTTGGATGGAGAGTGACATTGTTAATTCAGAAACAATGGTTCTGAACTTAAAGAAAGGTAACTTTGAGGGTATGAGACGTGAATTGGCCAAGATTGACTGGCAATTAATTCTAAAAGGGTTGACGGTGGATATGCAATGGAAGACATTTAAAGACTGCATGGATGAACTACAAAAATTGTTCATCCCAGTTTGGCAAAAGAATAAATCAGGGAAGGTAGTGCATCCGTGGATAACAAGGGAAATCAGGGATAGTATCAAAGCGAAGGATGATGCGTACAAATTAGCCAGAAAAAGCAGCATACCAGAGGACTGGGAGAAATTCAGAGACCAGCAGAGGAGAGCAAAGGGCTTAATTAGGAAAGGAAAAATAGATTATGAAAGTAAACTGGCAGGGAACATAAAAACTGACTGCAAGAGTTTTTATAGATATGTGAAAAGAAAGAGATTAGTTAAAACAAATGTAGGTCCCTTGCAGTCAGAAACAGGTGAGTTGATCATGGGGAACAAGGATATGGCGGACCAATTGAATAACTACTTTGGTTCCGTCTTCACTAAGCAAGACATAAATAATCTGCCGGAAATAGCAGGGGACCGCGGGTCAAAGGAGTTGGAGGAATTGAGTGAAATCCAGGTTTTTTCGGGAAGTGGTGTTGGGCAAATTGAATGGATTAAAGGCCGATAAATCCCCAGGGCCAGATAGGCTGCATCCCAGAGTACTTAAGGAAGTAGCTCCAGAAATAGTGGATGCATTAGTAATAATCTTTCAAAACTCTTTAGATTCTGGAGTAGTTCCTGAGGATTGGCGGGTAGCAAACGTAACCCCACCTTTTTAAGAAGGGAGGGAGAGAGAAAACGGGGAATTACAGACCAGTTAGTCTAACATCGGTAGTGGGGAAACTGCTAGAGTCAGTTATTAAAGATGAGATAGCAGCACATTTGGAAAGTGGTGAAATCATTGGACAAAGTCAGCATGGATTTACGAAAGGTAAATCATGTCTGACGAATCTTATAGAATTTTTCGAGGATGTAACTAGTAGCGTGGATAGGGGAGAACCAGTGGATGTGGTGTATCTGGACTTCCAGAAGGCTTTCGACAAGGTCCCACATAAGAGATTAATATACAAACTTAAAGCACACGGCATTGGGGGTTCAGTATTGATGTGGATAGAGAACTGGCTGGCAAACAGGAAGCAAAGAGTAGGACTAAACGGGTCCTTTTCACAATGGCGGGCAGTAAGTAGTGGGGTACCGCAAGGCTCAGTGCTGGGACCCCAGCTATTTACAATATATATTAACGATCTGGATGAGGGAATTGAAGGCAATATCTCCAAGTTTGCGGATGACACTAAGCTGGGGGGCAGGGTTAGCTGTGAGGAGGATGCTAGGAGACTGCAAGGTGACTTGGATAGGCTGGGTGAGTGGGCAAATGTTTGGCAGATGCAGTATAATGTGGATAAATGTGAGGTTATCCATTTTGGTGGCAAAAACAGGAAAGCAGACTGTTATCTAAATGGTGGCCGATTAGGAAAAGGGGAGATGCAGCGAGACCTGGGTGTCATGGTACACCAGTCATTGAAAGTAGGCATGCAGGTGCAGCAGGCAGTGAAGAAAGCGAATGGTATGTTAGCTTTCATAGCAAAATGATTTGAGTATAGGAGCAGGGAGGTTCTACTACAGTTGTACCGGGTCTTGGTGAGACCACACCTGGAGTATTGCGTACAGTTTTGGTCTCCAAATCTGAGGAAGGACATTATTGCCATAGAGGGAGTGCAGAGAAGGTTCACCAGACTGATTCCTGGGATGTCAGGACTGCCTTATGAAGAAAGACTGGATAGACTTGGTTTATACTCTCTAGAATTTAGGAGATTGAGAGGGGATCTTATAGAAACTTACAAAATTCTTAAGGGGTTGGACAGGCTAGATGCAGGAAGATTGTTCCCGATGTTGGGGAAGTCCAGGACAAGGGGTCACAGCTTAAGGATAAGGGGGAAATCCTTTAAAACCGAGATGAGAAAAACTTTTTTCACACAGAGAGTGGTGAATCTCTGGAACTCTCTGCCACAGAGGGTAGTTGAGGCCAGTTCATTGGCTATATTTAAGAGGGAGTTAGATGTGGCCCTTGTGGCTAAGGGGATCAGAGGGCATGGAGAGAAGGCAGGTACGGGATACTGAGTTGGATGATCAGCCATGATCATATTGAATGGCGGTGCAGGCTCGAAGGGCCGAATGGCCTACTCCTGCACCTAATTTCTATGTTTCTATGTTTCTAAAGGTGGGGAGGGATTTGGGGAGTTATGTGTAGAACAAAGCCTCCAGATAATAAACATGAGCAAATGCCAGAAAATTGCTGTGATGACTAATCGTAATTGCTGGATATCTGCCAAGTTCTATTTGGTGTCGATAATCAGAAAACTACAATCAGTATATGTTCATAGTTATTAGATGAAAGAATGTTAAGAAGCTGCGTTAATAATCCTGTAAAATCCTTAGCATTAATGTGACTAATTCCCTTATTTTGAAAAATTAGATTCCAATGTCTCTGTCTGTAAGTTACTGTTTAATATTAGATTATAGCATACAGATTTCGTAATCAGGGAAAATAAAGTTATGTTTTTTAAATTAACCCCTTGCAGTGTGCAGAGCATTGGTATCAGATCTATTGACTATGTGAATGGGTGCCTCATCACCATCACAGCTAGATGAGAGGAGGGGCAAGACAAAGCCTGGCAACTAATAGGTGAATACAGGTGAGAGGGATTTTTGATAGGAGCATGGTTGGACAAAGGCCAGAGAACGCATTAAACAAAGGATAAAGAGTTGCAAATTGTGAAGCTAGAGAAAGGGATGTAGAGGGAAGGGGAGGGGAGAGGAGAAATAAATGCATCCTGGCAGGGGAGAAGGGGTAAGAAAGGGGAGGATGGGGGAGGAAGGTGCAGGGGGTTTCATTTATTCATATTTATTCAATATTCATACCATTGGACTTTCTAGCTCACGGTGAAAGAGGATATTTCTTCTATCTCACCTATGAGACCAAAGCCCAGAGAACTGCATTCCAAAATCCAGTTAGAAATTCTTACTTCTATTCTACCACTGCTTCCAGCAGTGCTGGCATGACTTTTAGAATAACTTTCATCACCATCACAGCTACAAACTCCTCCTTTTTCAGAACTGTAGATATGGCTTTATGCAGCACTACCAGCCATCTACAAGTTTGGTCCTGTGCTAATGTGCCAAATCCAGCAACACCATGGTTATTGCTGGCTAAAAGGAGTTGAAGCACAAATATCGAAGCACAGCCTATTTGAATTTCTTCCAAAAAGCTGACTACTACTTTAAATGGCTTCTTAATTGGAAGTCAGACTACAAATCAATTAGTGTAATCAACCTAAAGCAATATATCAATAGGAATTGTGCAGCATATCATTTGAATACTTCCATTCATTTCCATAAATCCATAAGTTTGCTTCAAACAATTTAGTCTTTTCTGTTGTAACATTTTACATTTAGTAAAATTCTTCTTATGCATCAGAATCTCCATTAAAGATATTCTAATTATATTTCTCTCCTTCCCCACACCAGGGAGGGTTTTGTGTTTTTAAATAAATTTTCTTGATTCATCTCATCGCATTTAAGGAATGCAAATAATCTCCACTACTTATTTGCTTCCTGTGCATTGTCCCATCACCTCTGGAGAGATTTCAAATGGGTGATCCCAGACCTATAAATGCAGTAACATCTCAATAAGGGGTCAGATGCCCATCCCATGCCATTTAGCAGAGGGGACAATTTATCTGGTGGTGGGTTTGTGCTAGGTCGTCTCATTGATCGAAAGCTGTTTGGAAAGCTCTGTTTGGAAATATTGAAAATAAAAAGCCTAAAATGGGTTGGAGATTACTTAGTATCTCTTTTCCCTTGAGCGTTATCTTTGGCCAGCCAGTGCAATCAGGAGGCCTGAAGCCTGCACTCATGTTTTCATCTCCCTTTGCATTGGCCAGATGAGCAACAAGCCATTTGTTTCTTTCTGTCCCACTTGCGTAATCATCAATTATCAGCTCAAGCTGAAGTTATTTACTTCTGGATGTGCAACTGCTGCACAATTATAAACCCACTGACTCCCATGGCTATCTAGACTACTCTTCTTCCCACCCTGCTTCCTGTAAGGACTCCATCCCCTACTCCCAATTCCTCCGTCTACGCCGCATCTGCTCCCAGGGTGAGGCGTTCCACACCAGGGCATCGGAAATGTCCTCATTCTTCAGGGAATGGGGGTTCCCCTCCCCTACTATAGATGAGGCTTTCACCAGGGTCTCTTCCATACCCGTAACACTGCTCTCTCTCCCCATCCCCCCACTCGTAACAAGGGCAGAGTCCCCCTAGTTCTCACCTTTCACCCCACTAGCCGTCACATACAACAAATAGTCCTCCATCATTTTCGCCACCTCCAACGTGACCCCACCACTCGCTACATCTTCCCATCCCCCCCTGTCTGCTTTCTGCAAAGACCGCTCCCTCCGTAACTCCCTTGTCAATTCTTCCCTTCCCTCCCGCTCCACCCCCTCCCCGGGCACTTTCCCTTGCAACCGCAAGAGGTGCTACACCTGTCGCTTTACCTTCCCCCTCGACTCCATTCAAGGAGCCAAGCAGTCGTTCCAGGTGCGACAGAGGTTCACCTGCATCTCCTCCAACCTCATCGATTGCATCCGCTGCTCTAGATGTCAGCTGATCTACATCGGTGAAACCAAGCGTAGGCTTGGCGATCGTTTCGCCGAACACCTCCGCTCGGTCCGCATTAACCAACCTGATCTCCCGGTGGCTCAGCACTTCAACTCCCCCTCCCATTCCGAATCCGACCTCTCTGTCCTGGGCCTCCTCCATGGCCAGAGTGAGCACGACCGGAAATTGGAGAAGCAGCACCTCATATTCTGCTTGGGCAGTGTGCATCCTGGCGGCATAAACATTGAATTCTCCAATTTCCGGTAGCCCTTGCTGTCTCCTCCCCTTCTCGGCTCTCCCTCAGCCCTCGGGCTCCTCCTCTTCCTTTTTCCTTTCTTCTACCCCCCCCCCACCCCACCCTACATCAGTCTGAAGAAGGGTTTCGGCCCGAAACGTTGCCTATTTCCTTCGCTCCATAGATGCTGCTGCACCCGCTGAGTTTCTCCAGCACTTTTGTGTACCGTCCCACTTCAATATATGTCAGCAACTCTCTGATGGGTCTCTGGGGAAATCTCAACTGTTCAAAGTGCTTCTAAAATAAAAGAGGTGATAAGCAGGAGAAAAAGACAATGAAAGAACTGGTCAAAATGCAATCTCATGCTTGGGCTTGGAGTTTGGTAAACGTTATACTAGAAATGTTTATACTTTATACTAGAAATACTTAGAATGTCAGGCAGTATGTGTGGAGAGAGAAATCATTCATGTTACAGTTTGTGAACCTTTCATTAGTTGGTTAAATTTAAGATAATGCACTGAATGAAATGCAGTATGAAGTTTGTGAGTTAAACATTGCTTGCAGGTAACTGTCTATGTAGGAAAGTTAAATGTTACCTCATGAGCCTTCCGCCATTTCACTAAATGTGCCTTCAACAGTTTATTTTGATTCTTCAATAAGAACATATTTATTCCAAAATGTTAAACAGCAATTTCCTGCAAGGCAAAATAGTCACAATACGATCCCATAAAACTACCTGGATCACTGCTGGAAATTGACTTTGAGGATTTTGACAAGTGATGTGATGGAGACATGCAGTTACTTACTCTGAGATGAGCCTGGGCAGGCGTTCACACAAGTTCATCAGGGAAGTGCAGTAGTGTATGGAGCTACAGTACATTACCCACTCTACAATAACTGGAGAGATGCACCCACCTGACTTTGCAAATCACTGAAGAACAGATAGTTCAAGTTGTATATATTTTATGGTTGGAATAATGGCAGGCAGGGGCCGTGGAATTGTTATTTTGGAATAATGACTTAAAAACATACTTGTCCTCACCAGCAGTTCTGATTCTAATTTGCTGGCTATTTAATTCAAGAGCTCATTCAGAGTTTTGTCCAATAACTCAGATTGCAGAATTTATTTGATTGTTGTTCATACCTGTTTGGATGTTTGGTATTAGTACATTATTTTCACTTTATGGGACTCCATCTTTTAATTTTGAGTTTGCTACACTCCTGTCTATTTAACTACAGGCATGTCCAACATGATATGCCAGTGGTACACAAAATTGCTGGAGGAACTCAGCGGGTGCAGCAGCATCTGAGTTCCTCCAGCAATTTTGTGTACCTTCGATATTCCAGCATCTGCAGTTCCCTTTTGAACACATGATATGCCAGTGCTCCATTTATAATGTCTGAAGAAGGGTTTTGGCCCGAAACATTACCTATTTCCTTCGCTTCATAGATGCTGCTGCACCCGCTGAGTTTCTCCAGCATTTTTGTGTACCCTCCATTTATAATACCTCATCACTACCAAAAGGCAAATACACCAACCTTACCTCGCCCTTGCTCTTGAGAGGATTAATTTAAGCCCAGGGCTACATTTGCTTTTTTTGTTCTCCGTCTCCGTCAAACAGATTTGCACTATTCATTCATTGGGTAAATATACCCCTTGTAAAGTTTTAGAAAAAAAAGATCAACTTTGTTTAATAATCAAATCAAATTTCATGGTAAACATATCTAAAACCTATCATCAACCTATGAATGCATTTTTAAAAGCTTTTCATCTGAATGGAATCAATTGAATCACAGCATAATATTGTTAATGAACAGTATTTGTATGGAACTCTTATCACACAATTTGATCCCTTGTAACTTGCAGTAAATTAAGACATTATTTATTTTATTAATACCATTTATATTTAGTTTAATACTTAATATTTTATATTCCTACTACTAAGTATGAGATTAAATATTAACTAAATAATGGAATTATTTGGTTTAAATAGACGGATTTACTTTTCTATAGTTCAAAGGTATTGATTGAAGAGAGCATAGAACTAAAAATGACCAATCTAATTAATTTTATGCATTGTAACATTACAAGACATTTTTCATTCTGTTACTTCTGCAGTTGTATGAACATTTAAAATAAATGGTTTAGTACCTTTAATAGGTTGGTGGAGAAATGATTTTGATGTTTTAATAATCAATAAGATAAACATTTCAGTGTACTTTTCAGTAAAATCATTTGGAGAAGTTCCTTTCTCAATTGATTTGCCAAGAACAACAGTAATTTTCTCCAACTTAAACTCTTTCCTTTTAAGTCGTCCAGTATATTGTCTTCCCTCCTCCAGCAGTTTATTTTATTTAGTGATTAATGTTCGATACAATATTCATTTTTTAAATGTACTGCAAATGACATTAACAGCCTCATCAAGAGACCAAATAGATCGTAAATACATTACTTGCACATTTATCATTTTGGCAGTGATGCTAGACTTTTTTTGTTTGCAAGGAAAGTGTGCTTTTTCTGCCATCTTGTGGTGACATTTATAAAGTGCATCATCTCTCACACACTACATTATACAGGTCATAGAGTATACTGGTCATAGTGGAAACAGGCCATTCAGCCCAACTTGCCCACACCGGCCAACATGTCCCAGCTGCACTAGTTCCACCTGCCTGTGCTTGGTCCATACCCCTCCAAACCTGTCCTTTCCATGTACCTGTCTACCTGTTTCTTAAACGTTGGGATAGTCCCAGCCTCAACTACCTCATCTGGCAGGGAACTGCAGATGCTGGAATATCGAAGGTACACAAAATTGCTGGGGAAACTCAGCGGGTGCAGCAGCATCTATGGAGCGAAGGAAATAGGCGACGTTTCGGGCCGAAACCCTTCTTCAACCCAGCATCTGCAGTTCCCTTTTGAACACTTTGTCTACTCCACTGCGATATCTCTTCAAGGTATGCCTACTTTGAAGAAGTTCTCCTCCTCTCTCCGGAGACAGTTTCACAACCTCCTCTCAGTCTGAAGAAGGGTTTCGGCCCGAAACGTCGCCTATTTCCTTCGCTCCATAGATGCTGCTGCACCCGCTGAGTTTCCCCAGCAATTTTGTGTACCTACCTCATCTGGCAGCTTGTTCCATACACCCACCACCCTTTGTGTGAAAAAGTTACCCGTCAGATTCCTATTAAATCTTTTCCCCTTCACGTTGAACCTATGTCCTCTGGTCCTCGATTCCCCTAATCTGGGCAAGAGACTGTGCATCTATCCTCAGGGCCTCGGTGGTGGACCAGAGAATAGATGCAACTGGTGTTGTGTAGGATGGAACTGCAGATGTGGTTTAAACCAAAGATAAACACAAATGCTGGAGTAACCCAGCTGGACAGGCAGCATCTCTGGAGAGAAGGAATGGGTGACGTTTCAGGTCGAGACCCTTCTTCAGACAGATGTCAGGGGAGAGGGAGATAGATAAGGAAGTGTAAGGTGTGAAAGTAGAAAGGGAATGCAGATCAAGAAAAATGTACAATAGTTCATTGTTAGCTGGGAGAAGGTAACAACAAAGCAGAGATTAAATGTAGTTGGAGGCAGTAAGACTGGTCTGAGAACTGGAAAGGGGGAGGGATGGAGAGAGAAGGAAAGCTAGGATTACTTGAAGTTAGAGAAGTCAATGTTCATACCACTGCGGTGTTAGTTGCCCAAGCGAAATATGAGGTGCTGTTCCTCCAATTTGCACTGGGCCTCACTATACTGGTGTTTATGTGGTCAACTCTACAAAGGTAAATGTCTCCACATTGGCACACATTCAGAAAAGATTTGTTTATTCGTTACAGGCCCAGAATGAAAAACATAATTGCAATATTCAGTGAACAAAATACCATGTATAGAATGATTGTCTATGTTTTGGATATTACAAATTGTTTCTGTTATATTATCACAGAACATAATGCAAAGCAATAGGCATTTTATAAGACACAGGTACATGTTTTCAAATTGCACTGATTACAAAAATGTCTAGTAAAAATGCAATGGTATTTGGAAAATATCAGAATTTAAAACTATTTAACCAAGACGATTTTTCAGTTTTAACCAGCATTTTAAGCCCATTTAAAATAAAATATTTTTCAATATGCTTTTCTCCTCTGCTGAAGGGATATGGCTCCAACAGTATTAGTGCTGTTCCCAAATGACCATTCTAAATGTGTCACTGAGCCAGGAGGCTCTTTCAACATACGGGTATTAGCACTAAGCCTAACCCAGCCATCAGTTAACATCCACACATATGCACTTCCCAACAAGAGTCATAATAGGTAACAGTAGAAACACAAGCTGATTTTATCCCCTTCACCTTCCTAGGCAAGCTGAGATCAGTTAACCTATTTTTGATGATGAATTTTCCCTGTTAGCTATGATTGTATAGTTGAAGAAAATTTCAAAAGATTAAAACCAAGAGTCACTGTAAATCAATAAGTGAATTCATAAGTTCATAGGTGATAGGAGTAGATTTAAGCCATTCAACCCATCAAGTCTACTCTTTCCATCTTTCCCTCTCAACCACATTCTCCTGCCTTCTCCCCATAACCTATAATACCCGTACGAATCAATGCAGGCAATGGTCCAAGAATGGACCCAATATTAGTCTTGATTGAATTTTCCTTCACTCAGTCACTGCAATACATATGCCCCAGTATTTGTCCCGGCTGAGATCAGCTAACCATGATCAGAAAACAAACCTGTTCTTTCTGGGCCTATGTCACATAGGGATCAGAGTTTCTTAAGCAGATAGGGATCAAAATGGATTTAGTTTTTCATTTTTATTATTTTTCATGATTATAGATTCATAGAATGATACAGTGTGGAAACAGGCCCTTCGGCCCAACTTGCTCACACCAGCCAGCATGTCCCAGCTACACTAGTCTCGCCTGCCCACATTTGGTCCATATCCCTCCAAACCTGTCCTATTCATGTACTTGTCTAACTGTTTCTTAAATTTGGTATAGTCTCTGCCTCCTCTGGCAGCCTGTACCATACACCCACTACCCTTTGTGTCAAAAAGTTACCGCTTAGATTCCAATTAAATATTTTCCCCTTCACCTTAAAGCTATGTCCTCTAGTCCTTGATTCACCCACTCTGGGCAAGAGACTGTGCATCTACCTGATCTATTCCTCTCATGAGATTATACATCTCTATAAGATAACCCCTCATCCTCCTGCTCTCCAAGGTACGTAGTCCCAGCTGTCTCAACCTCTCCCTATAGGTCAAACACTCTAGTCCTGGCAACGTCCTCATAAATCTTCTCTGAACCCTTTTCAGCTTGACAACATCTTTCCTATAACATGGTGCCCAGAACTAAACACAATACACTAAATGCGACCTCACCATTGTCTTATACAACTGTAACATGACCTCCCAACTTCTATACTCAATAGAATGGCTGATGAAGGCCAAAAGTGCCAAAAGCCTTTTTGACTACCCAATCAACCCGTGACTCCACCTTCAAGGAACCATGCATCTGCACTCCTAGATCCGTCTGCTCTACAACACTACCCAGAGCCCTATCATTCACTGTGTAGGTCCTGTCCATGTTAGACTTCCCAAAATGCAGCACCTCACATTTCTCTGCCTTAAATTCCATCAACTATTCCTCAGCCTACCTGGACAAACGATCAAGATCCTGCTGCAATTTTTCACCACCATCTGTAACACTTTTGTATCATGTGCAAAAGTACTAATCTTGCCGTGTATGCTCTCATCCAAATCATTGATGCAGATGATGAACATTAACGGGCCCAGCACCGACCCCCGAGGCACACCACTAGTTACCCATTTTAATATTTGCAGCACTTATTAAATCAATAGATAGATGAGCTTCTTTGCAAACTGATAATATCTGATCATGTGTTTGTCTTCAAGGTGTATGACATGTTGTCTTCAAGGTGTATGTCATGTATATGTCATGTTGTTACGTGGGCGGAGCACCAAGGCAAATTCCTTGTATGTGAATACTTGGCCAATAAACTTACTTACTTACTTACTTTGGTATTGAGCATAACCTTGTGGGAGGGAAAAAAATATCCCAACAATATGCTCCTGAAAATATTTTTTTTCAGATGCTAGAAATCTGAAATAAAAGTAGAATATGCTGGAAATGTTTGTCTGGTCAGACGGCACCTCTGGAAAGAAACAGAGTTCATGTTTCAGATTGAAGACCAATCGTCAGAACTGGGAAAGTGAGAAGACAAGTTGGTTTTAAGTTGTAGAGATTGTAGGGTAGGGTAGATATGGCAAAAGATAATATCTCTGATATGGCGAGGTCATGGTGATAAGATGCCAAAGTCATCTGGTTGACAGGTTAATGAGGGGAGGGAGAGAAGTCACATATTTAAGTTACAAGCCCCAGCAATCTTCCCATCTTGATGACATTAGTTTCAAAAGCTCTAAACCTATGGAAAAGCTGTGCCACACATGAAATCTGTGAAAGTTTTTCCAGAGTGAACTGAGATACTAATAGCAATAAAAGTGCCTTTACAGCAAAGGCATTTAAAATAATTATCTGAAGTACTAATCAATCATACTTCTATTTTGTCTTAATTTCCCAAGCCATGGAACCCTTATGCTGAAGACATTGAAATTAATTTTCAATGCACAAAGATCTCTCTCATGTCTCTTAAGGATATTAAGTTATGCTAAATACCCATCTTCTCGTAGAAATTATGGTCCTGGCACACTCCATTAAATCCAGAACCAGGCAAGTCGGAGCCAAACTGCAACTGTTGTCTAAAAATATCTGCCTCACTATTCCTGAAGGTTAAAACCGCCCCCTACTGTTTCTCTAGAACTTGAGTATGCTTGTCGACACCTGTCAATAGACCCTTCGTGACTGATCTGAACATCACTGGGATGCCCAAGGACTGCACAGATGCACAGGACTAAGCTGATGTGCCCATAGAGAATAAAAGATCTACAGAAATTCAGCAAATGCCACCAGACAGACAGGCTCAGTAAGTGCTCAATAACAGCAGGATAAGGCTGCAAATCAATGAGCTGGAAGCAAGCTCTTGGGAAAAAGAGAATGAGAAGGCAGGGAAAAGTTGATTTCTTCAGCGTCCTTTTGTTTTTCCAGCAAAACAACACGTGTGCCTCTGATGGTGCATTGTATCATGTGCATTGTGTCCTGTGCATTGTCATAACCGATGAGCCACGATCTGGCGAATGGCTTTATCTGTCAGAGAAGCTCAAACTGTATGTTAACTCCAGTAGTTACCTGATCGTTCAGGAAAGACGGTGAATGCAGAGGTATGCTATCAGTGGAGAAAAATCATTGCGATCTGCTGGGAAAGCCCAAGTTACTTGAAAATTATCCAATTGGTACATTAGTTCATCTACTGTGCGTACTCCTTGAGATTTATTTTATGAATTTCTGTAATAATAATAATAATAATAATAATAATAATAATAATATCTTTTATTGTCATTGCACGTCAGTGCAACGAGATTTAGTATGCAGCTTCCAACCGATGTAAAAGAAGAGTAAAATAAATAAATAAGCTGTGTGACGTGGCCATCCGAGGGAGACAGTCCAGGGGGGGTGGGGGCACTTAGCAGGGCCGGTTCAGAGCCGCTATAGCTCTGGGAATAAAGCTGTTTCTAAGTCTGGAGGTTCGGGCGTAAAGTGTAGACTTAACAAAGTAACAACATGTAAAGAAAGTTTGTGTGCATTGTAAATCTGGACAGTATTTCCAAGAGGCCATGCATGATGTTTTAATCCATTACTATTATTGATCGAAAATAGAGGGATGGCATGAACATCTAAGCCTGAATTCCAAGAGTTAGATTTCATCTTACAATGCTCTAGTCTACACCATCAGAGCTCAATCATACCAAATGTATTTACCAGTTTCTCATCAGATCGAGTACTAACAATTGTGCACAGATTTCATACAAAATAATGCTCATGATTGGACTGGAGACTCAGCACAGTGGGTAATTTATTTCCATCCCTTGGACAAGTGCCAGAAATTTAATGCCTTGATTTGTGAAACTATTGCATCTCTCTGAAAGCTAATATCATCTGCAATCATATTTCACCAGATAATTCCCCGAACATTAGATTGTCAACTAATTCTGATTCATTCCTCGTCAATGAATCAGTATGGTCTGTTAACTGCTCAGTTCAAAATTTTCTCCAGTCAATTATTCAAAGTCAATTGCAGAAATCCAATGCCTTTACCACTTGAACTCTTCTGATTTTCCCAGGCTCTGTGGAAACTAGAGTCTCTCATTGTAACATCTTGAAACAAAATTATCACTGAGGTTGCATGCTTAGCAGAGTCATATTTGAAAGGATGACCTTGAAAGACCAAATGTCTTGGACCTACAGTGCATTCAGAAAGTATTCAGACCCCTTCACTTTTACCACATTTTGTTACGTTACAGACTTATTCTAAAATTGATTACATTTATTTTTTTTATCATCAATCTACACACAATACCCAAGAATAAAAAAGCAAAAACAGTTGTTTAGAAATGTTTGCAAAGTAATTAAAAAGAAATAACTGAAATATCACATTTACATAAAAGGTATCAAAGGTATCAAAGGTATTTTATTGGTCATATTCACATACACCGAGGTGTAATGAAGTGAAATGCTTTTTGCCATTTTGCAGCACACAAAGAAAGAATACAGACATAACACCAATGAGAGTCTCAAACACAAAGAACATCCCCCCACAATGGCTCCCACCATGAGGGAAGGCACAAAGTCCAGTCCCCAACCCCAGTTCACCCATAGTCGGGCCTATTGAGGCCTCCACAGTTGCCTCTACGGAGGCCCGATGTTCCTGGCTGTTCTCGCCGGGTGGTGGTGCTCCGGCGTCGGGAGAGTCCTCACAGCGGCATGGGAACCCTGGAACGGCCGCCTCCGTACTGGAGGCCGCGGCTTCCGAAGCCGACAAGGCCACGCCGGTTGGAGCTCCACAACTGGCGATCTCGTCGCGAGATCCCAGGCTCCCAGTGTAAAGTTCGGCGCCGCCGCCCGCAGCTGGCCACTCCACAGTCCCGCAGCTCCGCGATGTTTTACCCGGCAGTCTCATCTCACCGGAGCTCCAGCGCGGCGACCCAGGCAAGGCATCGCCCGCTCCACGATAGCACTCCAGTGCTGTGCCGCCGCCGAAGCCGAGGTTCTGGGCGGTCCGCGACAGGAAACGCCGCTCCAGGCCCGCTGGTAGGCCGCGAGGACGGGTCGAAGCTGCAGCCCGGAGAAAAGCCGCCTCTCCGACCAGGTAGGGACCCTGAAAGGCAGTCCCCCCCCACCCCCCCCCACCTACCACACAAAAAAAGTCTAGACCTCCAAACAAAACACTTTAACTAACTAAAAATAAAAATAAAACGGTGAAAAGACAGACAACGGCTGGCAGGGGAGCCGTGCACAGGACAGCGCAATAAGTATTCAGACCCTTTACTCAGTATTTTGTTGAGGCACCTTTGGCAGCGATTACAGCCTCAAGTCTTCTTGGGTATGACGCTACAAGCTTGGCACATCTGTGTTTGGGTAATTTCTCCCATTCTTCTCTGCAGATCCTCTAAAGCTCTGTCTGGATGGGGAGCATCGATGCACAGCTATTTTCAGGTCCCTCCTGAGATGTTTGTTCGGGTTCAAGTCCGGGTTCTGGCTGGGCCACTCAAGGCCATTCACAGATATGTCACAAAGCCACTCCTGTGTTGTTTTGGCTGTGTGCTTAGGGTCGTTGTTCTGTTGGAAGTTGAACCTCCACCCCAGTCTGAGGTCCAGAACGCTCTGGAGCAGGTTTTCATCAAGGATCTCTCTGTACCTTGCTCCGTTCATCTTTCCCTCGATCCTGACTAGTCTCCCAGTTCCTGCCGCTGAAAAACATCCCCACAGCATGATGCTGCCACCACCATGCTTCACCGTAGGTATGGTATTGTCCAGGTGATGAGCGGTGCCTGGTTTCCCTCCAGACGTGATGCTTGGCATTCAGGACAAAGAGTTCAATCTTGGTTTCATTGGACCAGAGCACCAGAGAAAACAACCCTTTTGGCAAATTCCAAGCGGGCTGTCATGTGGCTTTTACTGAGGAGTGGTTTCCATCCGGCCACTCTACCATAAAGGCCTGATTGGTGGAGTGCCACAGATATAGTTGGCCTTGCGGAAGGTTCTCCCATCTGCACATAGGAACTCTGGATCTCTGTCAGAGTGACAATCGGGTTCTTGGTCACCTCCCTGACCAAGTCCCTTCTCCCCCGATAGCTCAGTTTGGCCGGGCGGCCAGCTCTATGAAGAGCCCTGGTGGTTCCAAAGTTCTTCCATTTAAGAATGACAGAGGCCACTGAGCTCTTCGGGACCTGCAATGCTGCAGAAATTGTTTTATACCCTTCCCCAGATCTGTGACTCAACACAATCCTGTCTCGGAGGTCTATGGACAATTCCTTTGTCTTTATGCCTTGGTTTTTGCTCTGACATGCACTGTCAACTGTGGGACCTTATATAGACAAGTGTGTGCCTTTCCAAATCATGTCCAATCAATTTAATTTACCACTGGTGGACTCCACGCATGTTGTAGAAACATCTTAAAGATAATCAATGGAAACAGAATGAACCTAAGCTCAATTTTGAATGTCATAGCAAAGGGTCTGAATACTCATGTAAATGTGATATTTCAGTTATTTCTTTTTAATTACTTTGCACAAATTTCTAAACACCTGTTTTCGCTTCTTCATTCTGGGGTATTGTGTGTAGGATAAAAAAATGAATTTAATCCATTTTAAAATAAGGCTGTAACGTAACAAAATGGAAAAAGTGAAGGGGTCTGAATACTTTCTGACTGCACTGTATACAAACAATTCCTTGAGGTGTATGACCTTGCCAAGAAAGTGGAACAAAACAAATCCCTCCCATTCTTTCACTAGGTTCAATGATTTTTTTTATTAACATGAAGCACACTGAGTATAACTCAGTAATCATACGCACAACACAGAATGCACCAGCGATTGCAAAACAACAGGATGGTGCAAGATTGTAGTGTAGAGTTAAGAATAGGAGTACATGGCACCACCTCCAGAAAGTGGGGTGAAAATAAGGTGATTGGTTCTGGAGTCTGGTAGCTGTGGGAAAGAAACAGTTCAAGTCTAGATATGAGCTTTCAAGATCCTGACTCTTCTTCTCGAAGAGAGAAAAGGGAATGGCCAGGATGGCAGCCCTCCTTGGCGATTCATCCAGCCTTCCTGGTACAATGCACCATGAAGATGGACTGGGTGGAAGGAAGTGACAAGCCTGTGATGGACTAGACTGTTCGCCATTCTCTGCAAGTTCAGATGGTTAAGAGCAGAGCAGTTGCTGTACCAGGCTGAGATGCACCAGAATACCTTCTAGAGGACATTCATAGAAGTTTGAGAAATCCTTATGGACCGACCAAATCTTCAAATCAAGTTAGGTTGCTGGTGATATGGATGTTCTGGAACTTGAAACTGTCAACCATCTTAACAGCAGCTCTGATGATGAGGAGTCGATTATGTTCACCCCTACTCTTCCTTAGGTTAACAACTAACTATTTCCTCTTGCTGACATTAAGGGCTAGGTTGGTATCCTGATACCATGACACAAGGTTCTCGATCTGTTTCCAGTACTTCAGCACATCATTGTTGTTGATCTGGCCAACAACAATAGTATCATCAGCAAACTTAACGATCGAGTTGGAGCTGTGCTTCAATACACAATCATGGGTGTACAGGGAGTAGTTCAAGTTCAATTGTTCAAGTGAGTTTATTGTCATGTGTCCCTGATAGGACAATGAAATTCTTGCTTTGCTTCAGCACACAGAACATAGTAGGCATTTACTACAAAACAGATCAATGTGTCCATATACTATAATATAAATATATACACACATGAATAAATAAAATGATAAAATGCAAATAACAGATAATTGGTTATTAATAATCAAAGTATTGTCCGAGCCAGGTTTAATAGCCTGATGGCTGTGGGGAAGTAGCTATTCCTGAACCTGGTTAACATATGACTTTGAGTGGTACAAGTGTTGAGGGTCAGGGTGGAGGAAATGTTATGACCAATTCTAATCGACTGAGGTCTGCCAGTCAGCAAGTCCAGCCACAGTTGCAGATGAAGGATTGGAGGCCAAGATCCAAAAGTTCAGAGATGGTTATTCAGCATTAGGGTGTTGAAGGCAGGGCTGTGGTCAATGATTAGTATCCTGACATAAGAGTTCATTTTGCCATGGTGATCTAAAGCATCTCAGGGATGGCATCTTCTGCAGTGCTATTTTTGCAGTGTGTAAATTGAAAGGGGCTTGATTATCTGGAAGACTGGCTCAGATGTAAGCCATAAGCAGTCTTTCAAAACATGTAATTGTGGCCGATGTTACAACTACTGGACAGAATCAGTGAGTGATTACTCTGTATTTTTTGGGGGGACTGCAATGATGGAGATTTTCTTGAATTAGATGGGAAACTAGACCATTGAAGTGAGGGTTTGAAGTTGCTGGCGAAGACTATGGCCTGTTGATTGGCGGACAATCTCAGACCATGTCCAGGGACTCCATCTGGGCCAGCTTCTTCCCAACGGTCATGGAAGCAGATCTTACTTCTGCCGTCACAATACGTGGGACAGAGCCAGCGGGGAATGGGAGACGCACCAAGGTAGAACTTTCGTTGCTTGTTCAAAACAAGTGTAAAAAGCATTGCGCTCATCTGGTAAAGTTGCGTTCTGGCCAGAGATCACCCCTGATATTGGCTTGTAGCCCATGTTGGTATTCAGACATTGCCACAGTTGTCTGGCATCCGTTTGAGTTGAGCCTCCAGCTTTTTTTGGAATCCTCTCTTTGCATCCCATATAGACTTGTGGAGGTCATACCTCTTCTACTTGTACAGTACAGGATCATCTTGCTTGAAAGCCCTGGATTTGGACCTAAGCAGAGAGTGATTCTACCTGTTCAGCCATGGTTTCTGAGTAGGATAGATCCTAATTGATTTTGTCAGAACACAGTCCTCAATGCATTTTTTGTTGAAATCAGTGACAACTGGGGTGCGCTTATTATAGAAGTGAATTCAGGCCAGAGCAATTTGGTTGATCTTTACAATTGTTCTTATTGAGTTCAGGGGCAATCAGGAGTGGACAATTACCAACGATAACAGCAAATAACGCATTTTAAAAAAAGTCACAAATAAAATCAATATCCAGTATAGGATAATTTTACCTAGAATGTTAGAATGTGAAACTCACATTTATATCGAGCGGTTGAGGTGAAATGCAGCCCGCCACTAACTTCTCAAGGGATAGGAGGTAAATGCTGGCTTTGTTACACTCAGATCCCAAAAATGTATAAAACATTTTTTTTTTAAATGTTCTTATGGAAGTACACGGTATTATATTTTACATTCACATCCTCAAGATGGTACTACTTCAACCCAAATACTTTTCAGACCCTTCCTCCAACCTGATGACTTTATCTACCCCACACCAATTATTTGGCTCATCATCCTTACTATCTTTATTTATTGTCTTTCACCTTTCTGATGATCTCAGCCTTTGGCTCCCCTGGTGTTCTGCTGTTGTTGGCAGTTACATAATGAATGAACTCTTCTCCCCTCACCGTTCCAGTCATGCGTTTACCATACAGAGAATTCATTCTTAATCCAACTATGAACTTGTTTGAGCTGTGTGTCATAGAGTGGCAACCTCAAAATCCCATTTTCTAACATTTTGATATGTAACCTGTTACAATTTCTACTGCTTGTTCTCCCCTAAACTTTGCTTCTGAAATCGGGTACAGCACATTGGCTGCTGCTCCTCTTCTTGGTTCTTTTCCAGATGATTCAAAAGTTACATATTCTGGAATGGGGCAAGGAATCCCTTCCTCTGGATTCTTTAATCCAACTACTGTACATAAGATATCCTCTTTCTAATTACTGTATTTGCCATATAGCTCTTTTTCCACACCCACTAGTCAAACATAACCTGTTTCTGTATCTCTTTGACCATCCCTCCATTACAGTAAATATATTTTACTATGCTGTGTACAAGTCATACAATCCATACCTGGAAGCCCATTCTACCCTGGACTCTTGGCATCTCTAATTATACTTGCTTTAGCATTAGTGCCCTTGCCTTCTGTTGCAAAACCCTGGGGTCTAGAATTCCCATTCTTAATTGTTCTACTTCTCAATGCCTTTACCCTCTAATTCTCTTTTCAAAAAGCCACCACTTTGACCAAGTTTTTAGATATCTTTCTCTCTGTTGTATTTGACAATGTTCTATGGAAGTGATACAACATAAGAATGTAAGATAATAAGAGCAAAGGGTAGGCCACTGGTCCATCAACACTGCCCTGGCTTAGCTTTGGTTTGTTTAGAGATATAGCATGGAAACAGGCCCTTCGGCCCACCGAGACAGGCTGACCAGCGATCACCCTGCACACTAGCGCTATCCTACACATTAGGGACAATTTACAATCTTTACAGAAGCCAATTAACCTACATACCTGTACGTCTTTGGAGTGAGGGAGGAAACCGGAGCACTCGGGGAAAACCCACGTGGTCACGGTGAGAACGTACAAACACCCTACAGACAGCACCCAAAGTCAGGATCAAACCCAGGTCTCTAGTGCTGTAAGGCACTGTGCCATCATGCCGCTGGCATTTAATATAATCATGGCTGATCTGCCCCAGGCCTCATCTCCTCATCAGTGCTCTCCATATCCCTCCCTGATAGAACATAGAACAGTATGGCAGAGGAACAGGCCTATCAGTCCACGAAGTCCGTGTCGAAAATGATGACAAGTTAAACTGATTTCCATTTCCTGCATGTGATCCTTATCTCTCCATTCCTTGGATATCCATGTACCTACCCAAAAGCCTCTTTAATGCCATTATCGTATCTACTTTCACCACCACCCTGACAGCGCTTTCCAGGCACCCACCACTCCCCGTGTAAAAATCTTGTCCCGCACATCTCCTTTAAGCTTTGCCTCTCTCACCTTAAAGCGATGTCCACTAGTTTTGGACATTTCCACCCTGGAAAAAGGTTTTGACTGTCTACCCTATCTAGGCCTTTCATATTTTTACATACTTCTATTAGATCTCTCCTCAGTCTCTGACAATCCAGAGAAAACAAATCAATTTTGTCTAAACTCTCCATTTAGTTCATACGTTGTCATTCCAGACTGCATTCTGGTGAACCTCTTCTGCATCCTCTCTAAAGGCTCCACATCCTTCCTGTGATGTGCAACCAGAACTGCACATAATACTACAAATGCAGCCGAACCAAGGTCCTATAAGACTTCCTGACATATTCACTGCCCCGACCAATAAAGGCGAGCACACCACAAGCCTTCTTTCCAACTTTATCTACTTTATCTTGTCATTTCTAGGGAGCTATAGACTTGGATCGCAAGATCACTCTTTATATCAATGCTATTAAGGGTCTTGCCATGATCTATATATTTCCCCTTAATTCATCCTCTCAAAGTGCCTCACACTTTCTCGGAATAAACTCCATCTGCCATTTCTCCACTCATTTCTGTAGCTGAGCTATATTCCGTTGTACACTTTGACAACCATCATCAATGTCTACATCTTCATCCAAGCTTACCAACCCATCTACGTTTACATTCAAGCCATTTATATTTTGTAAACAACTGAGGTCCCAGCACAGAACACCATCCCACCACAATCCTGAGAGGAGAGACCCTGAGCTTCCATTTTAATTTACCATCCCATGTTGACCTCTCTCTCTCTCTGGCCTGTTTCAATGTTACAATGAAACACAATGTAAATTTGAAGACAAGACCTCACCTTCCCTCTGTAGTTTGCAGGACTCAGTGCTGAATTCAATAACTTCAGGTATGTTGCTCTATCTTCAATTTTTTTGGTGCAATTGCTCTCTTTCTTTTTCTTTAATTTGTTAACTTAGCTTGCAAGGGACATTCAATAGACCAGACTATACAACATCAGTCAGATGTCACAACATTAGCGATATAACACAGACAAATGGGCTTAACTGTCAATTTATTGGCTGTATTATTACAGAAAATGTTCTCCCACACTCTTCTGTTATCTGGACCAGCTTATCTTCTTTCTTTCTTAGTCCTGGTGAAGGGTCTTCAATCTGAAATGATAATTGTTTTTTATTCCACAGATGCTGCTGGACCCCCTGTATTTCAGTTTTTATTTTTATTTTCAGTATTTGCAGTTCATTTAGATTTTCATGTTGCAATATAAAACGGCCTTTCAAGTTGATATTAATACTCCGACTATTTCTACATTCTTTTTTAATTGCATTCTTTATCTGCAATTTGCGTAGTACTTGAGTCACCAGCAGTTATTTAAAGCCTTTTAACATATTGATTTTTGTGATAAATGACAATTTATAATCTATCCTTGAATTTCCTGGGAATACTAACTGATTTACCAGAGCACTTTGTAACAGATTGCCTTTAGTTTGTGGCAGAAACAATCAGCAAATGGGAGGTTCCAAGATCTGCCATTCTCAGTGAGAAGTGCCATTCAATAGAAAATTGGCTTGAATAACCCTGCATAAGCAGCTTTCTTTTCTCATTCTACCATTCTCCATTTGATTTCCTGAAATGTTTTATGTAGGTCGAGCAGACCTCCAAATCCAGTGCTTACGTGGATCTCGGAGAAGCAGCAATCAGACGAGAAGCAGGGAGAAGAGCTTATTGGCTGACACCCATGGGAAAGGCGAGTCAGTTACAAGGGAAAAACAGTTTAAAACTAAGGAATTGTAAATTGGCAAATTAGGCAATTTATCAGTCAATATAAGCAAGGCTGCTCGAGGGGAGTGGCAGTGAGGGAGCGGCCTTGTGAGTAAAGTGTGAGTCTTTGGCTCGAGAATCTTCGGAGAGGAGGCTACGCAAAATGCTGGAGAGGACGGGACGCGGTGAACACATGACAGGACAGATTAGACAGTGTGATACTTGCAGGATGTGGGAGCCCAGGGACATGGATGGAGCCTCTGGCTGCTACAACTGTGGCAAGTGGTTCCACGTTCAGCTCCTGAAGGACCGTGTTGGGGCACTGGAGAAGCAGCTGGATGACCTCAGGGCCATCCAGGAAAACGAGAGTTTCCTGGACAGGACCTACAGTGAGGTAGTCACACCGAGGATACAGGAAGAACGAAGATGTGTGACTGAGAGAAAGGTTGATAACTGTGGAGTGCAGGAGACCCATGTGGCTGTACGCCCTCTTGGGAACTGCCGGGGGAGACGATGTTTCCAGTCTGAGCGGCGGACAGGTCAGTGGCTCCCATCCTAGAGATGGGACTCAACCGGCGAGACCGACGTCGGGCAGAGCCCTAGTGGTGGGTGACTCCATTGTCCGAGGAACGGACAGGAGATTCTGTGGCGGCAGACGAGATGCGAGGATGGTCTGTTGCCTCCCTGGTGCCAGGGTTCAGGATGTCACGAGCGAAATTCAGAACATCCTCGAGAGGGAAGGTGAACAGCCGGCAGTAGTTGTGCACGTGGGCACAAACGACATCGGGAAGAAGAGAAATGAGGTTCTACAACGTGAGTTCAGAGAGTTATGAAGAAGACTGAAAAGCAGGACTTCTAGGGTGGTTATCTCTGGATTGCTTCCAGTACCTCGTGCTAGTGAGGACAGGAACAGGGAGATAGGGGATCTAAATGTGTGGTTGAGGGGTTGGTGCAGGGAGCAAGGATTTAGATTTATAGACCACTGGGATCTCTTCTGGGGTAGGGGTGACCTGTACAAAAGAGACGGGTTACACCTTAACTGGAGGGGGACTGACATTCTGGCAGGCAGGTTTGCTAGGGCTACACGTGTGGGTTTAAACTAAGTAGTGGGGGGGAGGGATTGACAAATTGGGAGTATGAAGATGGAGTTGAAGGGGAAGTGAGTACAGGAAAAATTAGAAAAGATTCTCGAATTAATGGGAAGGAAAGTTCGAGAAGGTATAAGAGAGTAATGTCAGGGCCAATTTCGAGCAGTGCGAGGGGGGGTCGGGGGGGGGGGGGATGAATACGGAGGTCAAGGTGTTGTATATGAATGCGCGAAGTGTAAGAAATAAAGTGGATGAGCTTGAGGATCAGTTAGAAATTGGCAAGTATGATGTTGTGGGAATTACAGAGACACGGCTGCAAGAGGGCCAGGGCTGGGAACTGAATATTCAAGGGTACACCTCCTCTCGAAAAGACAGACAGGTGGGCAGAAGGGGTGGGGTAGCTCTGTTGGTAAGGAATGAAATTCAGTCCCTTGCAAGGGGTGACATTGAAACAGGAGATGTGGAGTCAGTATGGCTAGAAGTAAGGAATTGTAAGGGTAAAAAGACCCTAATGGGACATCTACAGGCCCCCAAACAGTAGCCTGGATATAGGGTGCGTTGAATCAGGAGTTAAAATTGGCATGTAGTAAAGGTAATGCTACGGTTGATATGGGAGATTTCAACATGCAGGTAGACTGGGAAAATCAGTTTGGTACTGGACCCCAAGAAAGAAAGTTTGTGGATTGCCTCCGTGATGGATTCTTAGAGCAGCTTGTATTGGAGCCTACCAGGGAGAAGGCAATTCTGGATTTAGTGTTATGTAATGAACCGGATTTGATAAAGGAACGTGTGGTTAAGGAGCCATTAGGAGGTAGTGATCATAATATGGTCAAGTTTAATAGTAAGATTAAACGAGAACTTACCAGTTCGAAGTTTGATCTGTATTTTATGAGGAGCTACGATGAGGGATTACGTGAAGAGCCCGTCCAGCACGCATGCGCGACATACTTCAAAGCAGTGGTGTGGAATCACAGAAGACACAATAATTGAAATAAACATAGTAAAGAAAAGGAGAACTTAAATACCAGCTGATTTCTATAATTGAGGGTGGGAGCGGAGGGCACGTAATCCCTCATCGTAACTCCTCATAAAATACAGATCAAACTTCGAACTGGTAAGTTCTCGTTTAATCTTACTATTTTACTTCGGAGTCACGTGAGTGACTACGTGAAGATTTTAAAGCTCTGTGATTTCAAACCGTGTAACAGTTCATACTTCACTGGCTGCCGAAGTCATTCGAGGGAAGAAGTATGTTATCGTAATCAACCATGAATCTGTTTGTAAAACAATAATGGTGTTATTAACAATAACAAGACCAAAATGCTCCCCCGGGCTTAAATTATATATTTGCAGATTCTAATACTTTTTCAGCAAACGATACAGGTTCTGCCAGCGGCTTGTTATAAAAAGTTTGGAACGTATACTCCCTAGACCACCCCGCTGTGGCCAGGATCTGGTCCATAGGCACGTCCATCCTCTTAATTACCGATGTGGTTGCTGCCCTAGTGGAGTAAGATTTATACAAGTTAGTATTTACTCCAGCAACTCCCAGTACTTGCTTGAGCCACTTGAGATAGTTTGGCTCGTCACCCGACCATGAGGTTTCTTGTGGCTGACCCATAAGGCTTTTTCTCTCCCTCGGGGATTTCTTATTGTGTCGATGTAATTCAATAAATGGATCATGACACATAAGGAGATAGCAGATATTAGTAGTAAGCACAAGGTAGTGATTGTGGGAGATTTCAATTTTTCACACATAGACTGGGAAACACATTCTGTAAATGGGCTGGATGGTTTGGAGTTTGTAAAATGTGTGCAGGATAGTTTTTTGCAGCAGTACATAGAGGTACCTACTAGAGGAGGGGCAGTGCTGGACCTCCTGTTAGGAAATGAGACGGGACAGGTGGCGGAGGTATGCGTTGGGGAGCACTTCGGGTCCAGTGATCACAATACCATTAGTTTCAATATAATTATGGAGAGGGTCAGAACTGGACCTAGGGTTGAGATTTTTGACTGGGGAAAGGCTAACTTTGATGAGATGCGAAATGATTTAAAAGGAGTGAACTGGGACATTTTGTTTTATGGGAAGGATGTAGAAGAGAAATGGAGGACATTTAAAGGGGAAAAGTACAGAATCTTTATGTTCCTGTTCGGTTGAAAGGAAACAGTAAAAATTGGAAAGGGCCCTGGTTTTCAAGGGAAATTGGACATCTTGTTCGGAAAAAGAGGGAGATCTACAATAATTATAGGCAGCATGAAGTAAATGAGGTGCTTGAGGAGTATAAGGAATGTAAAAAGAATCTTAAGAAAGAAATTAGAAAAGCTAAAAGAAGACATGAGGTTGCTTTGGCAAGTAAGGTGAAAGTAAATCCAAAGGGTTTCTACAGCTATATTAATAGCAAAAGGATAACGAGGGATAAAATTGGTCCATTGGAGAGACAGAGTGGACAGCTATCTGCAGAGCCAAAAGGGATGGGGGAGATATTGAACAATTTATTTTCTTCGGTATTCACCAAGGAGAAGGATATTAAATTATGTGAGGTAAGGGGAACTAGTAGAGTAGCTATGGATACTACGAGTTTCAAAGTAAAAGAAGTACTGACACTTTTGAAAAATATAAAAGTGGATAAGTCTCCAGGTCCTGACAGGATATTCCCTAGGACATTGAGGGAAGTTAGTGTAGAAATAGCAGGGGCTATGACAGAAATATTTCAAATGTCATTAGAAACGGGAATAGTCCCCGAGGATTGGCGTACTGCGCATGTTGTTCCATTGTTTAAAAAGGGTTCAAAGAGTAAACCTAGCAATTATAGACCTGTTAGTTTGACTTCAGTGGTGGGCAAATTAATGGAAAAGATACTTAGAGATAATATATATAAGCATCTGGATAAACAGGGTCTGATTAGGAACAGTCAACATGGATTTGTGCCTGGAAGGTCATGTTTGACTAATCTTCTTGAATTTTTTGAAGAGGTTACTAGGGAAATTGACGAGGGTAAAGCAGTGGATGGTGTCTATATGGACTTTAGTAAGGCCTTTGACAAGGTTCCTCATGGAAGGTTGGTTAAGAAGGTTCAACTGTTGGGTATAAATGCAGGACTAGCAAGATGGATTCAACAGTGGCTGAATGGGAGACGCCAGAGGGTAATGGTGGTTGGCTGTTTGTCGGGTTGGAGGCAGGTGACTAGTGGGGTGCCTCAGGGATCTGTGTTGGGTCCTTTGTTGTTTGTCATGTACATCAATAATCTGGATGAAGGTGTGGTAAATTGGATTAGTAAGTATGCAGATGATACCAAGATAGGGGGTGTTGTGGATAATGAAGAGGATTTCCAAAGTCTACAGAGTGATTTAGGCCATTTGGAAGAATGGGCTGAAAGATGGCAGATGGAGTTTAATGCTGATAAATGTGAGGTGCTACACCTTGGCAGGACAAATCAAAATAGGACGTACATGGTAAATGGTAGGGAATTGAAGAATGCAGTTGAACAGAGGGATCTGGGAATAACCGTGCATAGTTCCTTGAAGGTGGAATCTCATATAGATAGGGTGGTAAAGAAAGCTTTTGGTATGCTAGCCTTTATAAACCAGAGCATTGAGTATAGAAGCTGGGATGTAATGTTAAAATTGTACAAGGCATTGGTGAGACCAAATCTGGAGTATGGTGTACAATTTTGGTCGCCCAATTATAGGAAGGATGTCAACAAAATAGAGAGAGTACAGCGGAGATTTACTAGAATGTTGCCTGGGTTTCAACAACTAAGTTACAGAGAAAGGTTGAATAAGTTAGGTCTTTATTCTCTGGAGCGCAGAAGGTTAAGGGGGGACTTGATAGAGGTCTTTAAAATGATGAGAGGGATAGACAGAGTTGATGTGGACAAGCTTTTCCCTTTGAGAATAGGGAAGATTCAAACAAGAGGACATGACTTCAGAATTAAGGGACAGAAGTTTAGGGGTAACATGAGGGGGAACTTCTTTACTCAGAGAGTGGTAGCGGTGTGGAATGAGCTTCCAGTGGAAGTGGTGGAGGCAGGTTCGTTGGTATAATTTAAAAATAAATTGGATAGGCATATGGATGAGAAGGGAATGGAGGGTTATGGTATGAGTGCAGGCAGGTGGGACTAAGGGAAAATAATTGTTTGGCACGGACTTGTAGGGCCGAGATGGCCTGTTTCCGTGCTGTAATTGTTATATGGTTATATGGTTATAACCGTGGTTCAGGTGGGTATGCCCGGAATTCTATGACTGGACCTGATGTTCCTGGTCTGCTCTGTTTGACCAGCCCCTGAATGGTAAATGTGACACGGTCTGGTGTTATAACCATATTGTCCATTCGTAGTAGATGGAGGAACTGGACTCTTTGTGCTGAGACAAGGCCATCAGCATGACCATCTTCAGGGTAGGCTGTTCCAGGGTGAGGGACCTGGCTGGTGACCATCCCCTAAGGTACGTCAGGACCACACTGACATCCCAGATTTGGGTGTACCTAGGTCTGGGGGATTAGAGTTGAATATGCCTCTCCTGAGTTTGATCACCAGTGGGTGGTACCCTATGGCCTGTTGTCCTGGTGCCTGAGTTAAGTAGGCTGACAGAGCACTTCTGGCTGTATTAATGGCGCTGTAGCTGAGTCCTTCATTGTGGTGAAGACCTGCCAGGAACTCCAGTACAGGTTTTGTTGTAGTTGAATATGTAGTTCCTGTATTTGAACAGTTTCTTCCCATTTCTTGATGTTCTCCAAGTATGTTCCCTTGTGGATATGCGATGGGATGCTGTCATTGTGTCGATAGTGCTGTCTGACAAATCCAGGCCCAGCAGTGGTCTTTCCAATTCTGCAACCCAGGCCCAGCAGTGGTCTTTTCAAATCGGCAACCCAGTAGTTTAATTTATCGTGGCATGGGTGGCTTTTACCTGATACTGGGTGAGTTGATAAGTCTGGGCTACTGGGAAAAATCATTAGGGTTTTAATGACCATGTTGAGGGCCACTGGGAACCATGACTGTGTAGGTTAGTCGGCTACTATCAAAATACCTGAAGCAGAGTCCATCTGTATTTTGCGTAGTACCCGACTGATGAGGCCGTAGTACCTGACTGATGAGGTAGAAAAGGGGAGAACATAGAGATTAGATTCCCCACCCCCAGTTCAGTGGGAATGTATCCATTGCCGCTGCCTCAAGGTCTGGTTTCATGCGACATACATCGGTACGTGGTGATCCAATTGGAATACAAGGAAATTTATATCTGGTGTTGCATATTGCTTTGTAATTTCAGCAAATACTTTGGTTTAATATGTCTGTTTACAGTATTTAGCTCACCTGGTAGGTAAGTTGCTGATGGTCAAATATGTTTGACGACATACGGTTACCAATTGTTAAATAAATTGTCACATGAAATCGATTTTATTCCGCCCAAGTGGTTTGGTATATGCCACCACTGTGATGTTGTTAATTTATAAACGAACATGCAAAATGGTGCACTACTGAACAATATGCTTTTACCCATAGAACGTACTCAATATTTCCAACTAGGTTTTATGCCCAGTGTCTGTAGTGATGATGACTCCAGATTAGTCCATTTACCACCTGTTCTGGGTATGGGTTATTTTGTTTAAACACTAGCACCTTAGCTCTAATGGAAAGGTTCAAGTTACGTAGCTGGTAATGCTGCTACTAATTCCCAATTACTCTTGCCACTTTGTTGAATGGTTGGTTGATTGTTACCATTAATTGTTACAGGTTGTGCCATACTCTGACTCTCCTTTTGGCAATGTTATAGACAAGTGGATAGAGTTAATTGAATACCAGATAGTCCATAGTTGTGGATGGTGTCAACGTAGATTTATCAGGATTGTATGACAGAGCCCAGGCTAAATAAGTTTTAATAGCTAATGCTGCTGATTTAGCTATTTCCATGGTTTTGTCTGTCGTTAATATCATAGAGACATGCCATGACGATATGTTCCTTAATAGTGTCAGGGCTGGTTTGAATATCTTGGAAAACAGTTTTGGCTCATATTTAACCATTGTCAATAATTTATACTGCCATAGTTACCCTTTCCAGGTAAATTGTGGTATCTCCGAAGATCTTTTATGAATGGGTACTGAATAGTATGCATCTTTTAAGTCGATGTCTACCATAAAGTATCCTAGGAAATCCACGGTTAGCAGTTACAAGTTTCCATAAAGTGTGTATACCTGGTGAAAATATTCAAGTGGTTAAGTCAATAATGGTGCGACATTCACCATCTTTGGGTTTTTTGGTACCAAAGGTTCATATTAGACTTCTTTATGACCCCTTTGTATATCTTCTCCAGTTAGCTAGTCCCTCATGTTCTTTTTTAGTGGGAGGGTAAACCCCTTTGGGGTGCATGCTGAACTGGTGGCAAGTTTCTTAATTCAATTTTTATCCTTGAATACTTTTGGTATATAACTACCAAGTGTGATAGTTCTTCATGCTTCCAAACCCAGGTGTGATTCCCCCCCCCCCCCCTGTTAGTACAAACCCTTCACCTTTTATGTGATGGTAGGAACCATACTCATCTGCCTTCACTGTTGTTTAGTGGTATGTTCATTTCTTCGGTTTCTGGTTCCTTGTTTGTTGGGATGGTGTTGTTGGGGGGGTGGCGCATTTTCCATGGGGCTCGCTCTGGACCCTGGCCTGAAAAGACTTACGGGGGCTGGCATGCAGGCCCCGAACTTTCACCAGTACCATTAAGTAGACGCCTACTGGTGGACGCGTGGAGGTACTGCTGTCTGGTTTTTGTGTGGTTTGCTCATTCTAGGCCCTGCCCTCATGATGCCGAATATCTTGGATACTTCGTCCAATTTTTAGACTTGATTTGGTAAATTTGCCAGATAGCAGGATCTGTGGTTGTGAGGTCGGCGTTCTCACAATCCTGTGAATTTTTTAGGTTGAGGGCAGGTTTTTTACTCCATGACCTTTCTCTAGGCTTGGAAAACAGACACTTACTCGCTCTCGGGCGGTAGTTTGAAGTGCCGGTTCCATCTTCCGTGTCTGTCTCCAGCCCGAGGTTTGGTTGCTGATTTTGCTCTAGAGGCTGCCTGCCGTTTTCGGGCGGCATTTCTGCCGTTCTCGGGCGGCGAGTCTCCTTGTCGGGAGTATGCAGGGATTACCGGCCGGTTTTTAAATTTCCCTCTAGTCCGCTGCTGTTGGTCAGACAGCTGTTAGCGGACTGGGCATCGGCTCAGTACCCCGACTGTGGACTGCAGCGTGTGCGGTCCGGGTGCCGCCTCTCGCCCCCTCGACTGACGGAACACTCCTTCCCTGGAGTCGAATGGGGGAGGTTTCCCTCTGTGCTGCTTTGCTCCAGTTTCCCCTGGTGCACAAAGAGGAGCAAAGTTGTAAATTCGAACCTGTGGGTAAGTACTTACCTAACGGTCTGTTCTTTCAAGCTTGTAGTGGGAGCGCCCGTGCTCCCGTTCGTCGCTGTTGCATCTGCATGAACGCTCATGTCGCGCATGCGTGCTGGACGGGTTCTTCATGTAGTCACTCACGTGACTCCGAAGTAAAATCTACAATTGGAGAGGGAGAAGGATAGATCGGAGGTGTCAGTGTTTCAGTTGAATAAAGGGGACTAAGGAGCCATGATGGAGGACCTGGCCAAAGTTGACTGGAAAGATACCCTAGCAGAGATGACAGTGGAACAACAATGGCAGGTATTTCTGGGAATAATACAGAAGGTGCAGGATCAGTTCATTCCAAAGAGCGAGAAAGATTCCAAGGGAAGTAAGGGGCAACCGTGGCTGACAAGGGACGTCAGGGACAGTATAAAAATAAAAGCGAAGAAGTACAACGTAGCAAAGATGAGCAGGAAGCAAGAGGATTGGGTAATGTTTAAAGAGTAACAGAAGATAACTAAAAAGGCAATACCGGGAGAAAAGATGAGGTATGAAGGTAAGCTGGCCAAGAATATAAGGGAGGATAGTAAAAGCTTCTTTAGGTATGTGAAGGTATGCATTCCTCAGTTGCCACCAGAGAAGCTAAAGCAACCATATGAAAAATGTAATACTCCATCGCCTCATCATTACAATGGGTCCAGTTCCTCCGCACCTCCATTCCCCATCAGGACAGTCTCATAGCCTTCTGGTTCTACCTTGAACAGAGACACAATAAGTTCCACGTAACTAAAACTCTCCACTGCCTAGCGTACATCCTCATGGAATATGCCCTCACCCTTAACAACTTCTCCATTCACTCTCCCCACTTTCTTCAAGTCAAGGGTGCAGCCATGTGTACTCACATGGGCTCCTGCTACATGTCTTTTAGGAGCTTACATTGACAATTCCTTGTTCTAAATGTACCCTGGCACTATTCCCCGACACTTTCGGGGCTGCTTCCTGCATCCGTACAGAACTTGTGAATTCATTAACTTTATACTAACTTTCAACAATTCTCTTGGACTATCTCTGACATCTCTCTTTCTTTTCTCGATCTCTCTGTCTCCATTACAGTGGACATATTACGGACTGATGTCTACTACCAATCCATTGACTCCCACAGCTATTTGGACTACACCTCTTTCTTTCCTGCCTCTTGCAAGAATGCCATCCCCTACTCTCAATGTCTCTGCCCTATCTGCTCCCAAGATGAGGCTTTCCAATCTAGGACATCTGAGATGTCCCCTTGCTTTAGTAAACATGGCTTCCCCCCTGCTATTGTAGATGGATTCTTCACCTGCATCTCTTCCATGTCTCGCAGTTCTGCTCTTCCTCCCTCTCACCTCAGATATAACAAGGATAAAGTTCTCCCGGTCCTCTATCCTTTCACCCCACAAGCTTTCGCATCCCACACATCATTCTCTGACATTTCTGCTATCTTCAATGTGATCTCACCATAGGACACATTTTCCCATCCCCACCCATTTCTGCTTTCCATAGATTTAGTTGTTGCATTGCTCAAACACAAGGGAAAATGTACAATTAATGAAAAGATCCTGAACAGCATTGATGTACAGAGGGAGCTTGGTGTCCAAGTCTATAATACCCTGAAAGTGGCACACAAGTAGATTAAGTGGTAATGAAGGCATATGGTATGCTTACCTTCATCAGTCGAGACATTGAGTAGAAGAGTCAGAAAGTCATGATGCAGCTTTATAGGACTATTGCTCGACCGCATTTAGAATATTGCATGTAGTTCTGGTCGACCCAATACAGTAAGGATGTGGAGGCTTTGGAAAAGGTGCAGGGGAGTTTTACCAAAATTATGCCTGGATTAGGGGGTATTAACTACAAGGAGAAGTAGGACGGATGGATTGTTTTCTTCCGAACATTGGAGATAGAGGGGAGACCTGATAGACGTATGTAAAATTATGAGAGGCATTGATAGGGTAGACAGTCAGAACCATTTTCCTTTAGTGGAAATATCAAATACCAGAGAGGATAGCTTTAAGATAGGAGGGGCAAAGTTTAAAGGACATTTGTCACACAGATTGGTGAGTGCCTGGAACATGCTATCCAGGGTGCCCAGGCAGACATGATAGTGGTGTTAAAGGAACTTTTAGATAGGCACAAGGATATTCCGGAAATGTATGTATATGGGTTATGTGCAGGCAGGTAGTAGGTCTTGGCATCATGTTCAGCATGAACATTGTGGGCCAAAGTGCCTGTTCCTGTGCTGTATTGTTCTACATTCCTACATAAAGTGTATAATAAGGCAGGGAGTCCAGGGACAGATGTGAGTAATAGAGAAATCTTAGGCATTTCCATGTTAAACAGCTTTCTATGGCGGAAGAAGGAAAGGCAAGGCTCACAGAATGAACTTGGTCATTAAAGTTCATATTCTTAAGGAACAAAATACCTCTCAAATGTAATGAAAGAATTACCATAAAGACTAGAGATGGAAACATAAGAAGCCCATTCAGCTCCTTAAATCTGTTCCTGCATTTTACTACTGATCTATATTCCAGCTCAATTTCCCTGCTCTAGCTCCAATTTCTATTCTTCACCTTTCAACACCTTTCCAAATGTTCAGAAGCAAAATGTCAATGTCAGCTTCTGCTGGCCATGGGAGGGCTTCAGGAAAAGGTTGTGTTGTTAAGCTATTCTTCCATTGATGGAGCACATAGTTTAGCAATGTTACAAAATTTTGAGATTTAAAAAATCAAGTCTGTAATTTATTCCATCAGATAAAGCATAAAAAGAAGTTTAATTTGACACCTAATTCACTTTCATATCTCATGTATTTAAAAAGTTATGGCCATTTTCATACTCGGAAATTAGCATCTTGTTCCCTATTGATTTTCTATGGACGTAACAAAAAAGCTGTGATCGTGGACAGTCAAAAGCCCATAACTTTCTTAAAAATTAAGAGAACTGAATGAAATTTTCAGTTATCATAGATTGAACCATTCTGAAACAAATATAAAATAATCTTACTTGGATGACCTGAAATTAAAGCATATAATTAGTTAGTTACCCAAGTGTAGCTAATTTCAAACTTCAATTACTAGATCTAAACATCTATCCATTTCTTAATAAATGATTAACATTTTTAAATAGCCTAAGTGTGCAAATAATATTCATAAATAATTCACAATAAAACATGATTTTTAAATCTCATTTACATTAATTTATAGGCCAAATGGAAGGAATTTAGTGTTCAATTGCTGTAAATTAAAGTCCATTTTAAATCAGCTTTCTAGTGAGATCCTGTGAACGCGCTGGTTTAGAACATTCACATTGCGGTAGATTTGTGCCCTCAAATGCCCAGAAAAATACTGCGGGATATAATGGGCCCAAAATGAGCTACTCGCAATATTAAACTTTGTATAAAGGGATCTTAAGAAGCCCTTTTTAATGTAAAAATAAGCTACATACCTTCTGTGGTTTGCTCTATGGGACCCTGACGGCTGTCGGTGGTCGTGGGTTTAGAGATTGATTTTTAAACTACTATAACTATTATCCAAGGCCTTTAAAACTAATATTAGCTTTTGCGACGGGGTCTTCCAGCGATTTTTCGTTAATAATTAACAAGGCTGAACATCTTCGATTTGAACAGCCTAGAGAAAATCGCGTTTTAAACCCGCCCCCCTCTAAACGGCGCCAAAATCGCGCACACCCGCAGCGACAGATTTTCAGCGACGCTTCAGGTAGGCTTTGCAACATACCTACATAGTTAGAGAAAGAAAGTCATATAACATAGAAACAAAACCTATAGCCTACTGTGGCCATGCAGCCTCCATTTTCTAGTAATCTTACATTAATCCCATTTTATTCTCTCCCCAAATTCCACCACTCACCCAGATACTTTGGACAATTTACACTGGCTATTAGTCTCCCAAATCATACATTTTTTTGGATGTGGGAGGAAACTGGTGCATCTGTAAAATATTCAAAGAGTCACAGAGAGAACATGGAAACTCCAAATCGACAACAAGCAAGGTCAGGACTGAATCCGAATCATAGGAGCCACGAGGCAGCAGCTGTAATAACTCTACCACTCTGCCACAAACCTTTGGTGTTTACTCTCGGGTCCATAAATTTGCTTCCATGCTGTTATTGCATTGTGACATGGTTAATTTTCTTTTTATGGAGGAAGTGTAGAATGTGGCTTTTATGGATTAAGCCCTTGATGCTCTGATGCAATTGAAGGCAGCGTGTCTTTGAGGGTCTTAAATTGTCTGTTCATTCGGAACATTCACTGTGGTCCATTCTGCTTCACATGTTCCTAAATAGCGTTTGAAAACAATATCAATACTGAACCACACAGCCGAAGTCTTGATTAATGCATAGTTTGTTCTTGGAAAGAAAACATAACCTCGTAGCCACTGACACTTAAAAAAACACTTCTACCCGTCTCAACCTTGAACATGTTAACTGCTCCAGTATTCATGGATCTTTGAGGAGGGAGAATTCCAGATTTCTTCTACCATCACTGTTTCGAAGTAGAGGAAAGTATTATTAATTTACACGTAAATATTGAATAAGCAATTCAGTACCTAATAATGACAAGCTTTGAGATAATAACAAAGTCTTGATGAGCCCAAACGGTCTCCTTCTATATTTCATGGAAATTTCACTTATTGGGAAATAGTTACGAAGATTCAGCCTTAGAAATTGCTATAAAAACAAATGGTTTTGTCATATTTTAGAAATTCATATGAAATATCAATAGGAGCAGTCAATTTAGTATCAAGGAAATCCAAAGGCACATAACGTACCTTTCACAAAATGCTGTAGAGGAAAAAAAGATGTTTATGTGCTCTCCTGCCACAGGGTGTCAGTAACGCATTGTGTATGTGAAGTTTATATTGGCAACGTCCTATGGCAGTCAAAAGAGTTGCTGTAACTATTGTACAGAGCTTTCCAGCCAACATATTTCCATATTGTAACAACACAATCTTAAACAAGGTGTCTTTCTTACATTTAAGCGATGCCAAGTTTTTTTGGGCAGGTTGAAAGTTTGGCTTCCAAAGTAATAGTATTGCAAGAATAACTTCACTGCACAAAGATGAGTTGTTCACGGAAATGTCTATCTCCACCCTTTTAGAGCAATAGTGAAGGACAGTAAATATCATCCTTACAGCAATGTCCTTGTCCCAAAAAGTTAGTCCCAAAAAGGATCTCTCAGAATATTCAGAGGCTTGTTGAAATGGTGCAGTACACCAGTATGTACAGTAGATGTTATAAGTATTTAAGACATTGAACAATGTATTTTTTTTATTGCTGGGGTATTGAATACAAAAGTAGGGAGATTACACCCCAGTTACATAAGGAATTGGTGAGACTTTACCTGGTGTACAATGTACGATATTAGTCTCATAGCGAGACACATGTTGTCAAACAAAGTGATCTTTATTAGGTTAGCACAGAACAGCTCACAGACCCACAACAAGGGGCGAAGGTGTTACCAGGAGTATATATACCCCAGGGGAGACCCGTGACCCGCTCTTCCCGACAAACCAAGTCACATGACCCAACCCCCAGAGCCGAGGGTTCGCACCATGAGTGGCTAACCACCAGAGGCTGCCACAGGACTCTCCCAGAATCAGAGGCATGGAAATGAAAGGGAAGACGAATGAGGCGTTGCCCCTCACATCTACTAACAGTGATTGAGCCCGCAGGAAATCGGTGCCCAGCAATGGCTGGGACACGTCGGTAACTGTGAACAGCCAGGTAAAATGGCAAGAGCCAAAGATAAGTGAGATCATGTGGATGCCGTAACTCCATATGGTGCTGCCATTCGCGGCAGTTAACGAGGGCCCCCGCTTCCCAGAATGAGTTTCCACCAGGAATCGTCGTTCTGAGTGCCGGTCCCATGCGTATAGATGGTGTATCTGGCCGACTGCTGAGGTGATCACTGGCGGCCGGCCCCGGCATTTCCCGGAAACGAGCAGAGTGAGCGGCATTGGCGGGCTGCGGAACCCCAGCGTTGGTGGTAGAAGCACCACTTCTTTTTACCGGCTTCCACTGGAGCGGGAGACTCAGCTGTGGCCCCTGTGGGCATGGCCCCTGGTCGCTGTGTTTTCCAAGGCACTGTTGACACCCGATGGACCGAACCGCTGCCCAGCTGCTTGGACAACCACAGCTTGTCTGCGCATTCTGCTAGCTGCAGGGGGTCATCGAAGTTCTCACCAGGGAGGAGCAGGCGGAGGCCGTCTGGCAACTGCTACAGGAAGGCGTATTCAAAGAGCAGGCAGGGCCGGTGGCTGCCCATCAGCGTGAGCATTTCGCTCTTGAGGACCAATGGCTTGCGGTCGCTGAGCCCATCCATGTGGAGGAGCCGTGTTGCTTGATCCAGGTGGCTGAGCCTGAAGGTGTGGAGAAACAGCACTTTGGCAGGTAAGGAACCAAGCGACCGGCCATCTCTTGATCGATTGTGCCGACCATGTAATAGTAGCGGGTGTCGTCGGCTGTGATTCGGCGGATGTGGAGCTGGGCCTCGGAACCACACCGGGGGCTGCGAGGTCCACAAAACCGGCAGCTTAAGTGCGACAGCGTTTTGATGGGCCGCATCAGCAGCAACGACGGGTTGAGCATTGGCAGTGTCCATATTTGAAATCCAAAATTACTATTTTGGATCGTCGGGGTCACCAATATAGAGAGACACATGTTGTCAAACAAAGTGATCTTTGTTAGGTTAACACAGAACAGCTCGCAGAATCACAACAAGGGGCAAAGGTGTTACCAGCAGTATATATACCCCATGGGAGACCCGTGACCCGCTCTTCCCGACAAATCAAGTCACATGACCCAACCCCCAGAGCCGAGGGTTCGCACCATGAGTGGTTAACCACCAGTGGCCGCCACAGTCTCCTTATTTAAGGAAGGATGTTAATGTGTTGAAAGCAGTTCAGAGAAAGTTCACCACACATACAGTGCCCTCCATGATGTTTGGGCCAAAGACCCATCATTTATTTATTTGCCTCTATACACCACAGTTTGTGATTTGTAATAGAAAAAAATCACATGTGGTTAAAGTGCACATGGTCAGATTTTATTAAAGGCCATTTTTATACATTTTGGGTTCACCATGTAGAAATCACAGCAGTGTTTATACATAGTCCCCCCCATCTCAGGGCACCATAATGTTTGAGACACATGGCTTCACGGGCATTTGTAATTGCTCAGGTGTGTTCAATTGCCTCCTTAATGCAGGTATATGACATCTCGAAACCTAGTCTTTCCTCCAGTCTTTCCATCACCTTTGGAAACTTTTATTGCTGTTTATCAACCGGAGGACCAAAATTGTGCCACTGAAACTCAAATAAGTCATTTTGAGACTAAGAGACTGATAAACAAGAATAAAACTGTTAGAGACATCAGCCAAACCTTCGGCTTACCAAAATCAACTGTTTGGAACATCATTAAGAAGAAAGAGAGCACTTACTAATCGCAAAGGGACTGGCAGGCCAAGGAAGACCTCCACAGCTGATGACAAAAGAATTATCTCTATAACAAAAAAATCTCTAAACATCTGTCTGACAGATCAGAATTCAGGTTGGATTTGTCAATGACCAGTGTCCACAGAAGACTTCATGAACAGAAATACAGAGGCTACACTGCAAGATGCAAACCACTGGTTAGCCGCAAAAATAGGATGGCCAGGTTACAGTTTGCCAAGAAGTACTTAAAGGAGCGACCACAGTTCTAGGAAAAAGGTCTTGTGGACAGATGATATGAAGATTAACTTATATCAGAGTGATAGCAAGAGCAAAGTATGGAGGAGAGAAAGAACTGCTCAAGATCCAAAGCATACCACCTCGTCTTTGAAACACAGTGGTGGGGGTCTTATGGCCTGGGCATGTATGGCTGCTGAAGGTACTGGCTCACTTATGTTCATTGATAATACAACTGCTGAGGGTAGTAACATAATGAATTCTGAAGTGTATACACACATCTTATCTGCTCAAGTTCAAACAAATGCCTCAAAACTCATTGGCCAGCGGTTCACTCCACAGCAAGACAATGATCCCAAACATACTGCTAAAGTAACAAAGGAATTTTTCAAAGCTAAAAAATGGTCAATTCTTGAGTGGCCAAGTCAATCACCCGATATGAACCCAATTGAGCATGCCCTTTATATGCTGAAGAGAAAACTGAAGGGGACTAGCCCCCAAAACATGCATAAGCTAAAGATGGCTGCAATACAGGCCTGGCAGACCATCACCAGAGAAGTGTTCAGAGCAGAATTTCCAACTTTGCAAATGGCACAAATCATGGAGACATCATGAACTGTACAGTTCGTAATATTAGGAGATATGGTAATGTACGGAGATATAGATGGGTCTGTGGATTGGCACACCAATGGCGAATTATATTTAATGCTAAAAAATATAAAATGTTAAAAATTATGAGGATAAACTGAGGTTATAGAAAGGGAGGGTGCAATTTAAAAATGGGTACAAGAGCAGATAAATTGGGGGGTATATGTTAATACAGAAAAAGTAGAAACGTAATTAAACTGCGTTAATTGATGGGAACATGAAAAGCTTGGGTTTGCAAGAGTTAGGAATACCTGACAACAACTTTGGAAGTAGACCTGAGAACTATTTAAATGTCAGAGTAGGTTTTAATACTATGATAAGCACTGAAACAAAAACAATATGTCATAAATAGTGAAAGACAGTTTAACAAGTTTAGAATGTGGCTGTCACATCTGTAATTCAGTGACAAACTGGTTTACATTACACAGTGTCACCTGGAGTGGGCAGGTTATTGGTTATTGATACCACATGGAAATAGGTTCAAGGTGAGAGCGGCAATGTTTAAAAGGGGTGCATGGAGCAAGTTCTTTTACACTGTCTGCTGAGTGCCTGGAACGTGCTGCCGGTGGTAGTATTTGAGGCATATATGACAGTGGCATTTAAGAGCCTTTTGGATAGGCATATGGATATGCAAGGAATGGAGGGACATGGATTATGTGCAGGTAGATAAGAGGTGATCTTAGCATGATGTTAAACACAGACATTTAGGGCTGAAGGGCCTGTTCTTATCTGTACTGCTCCTTGTTCTAGGTTCTATGAGTATAGAATTCAGAATCAATGGTTGAGTGGCTATTGCAGGAAATCATAGAGAGTGATGTGAGAATTGAGGAGGGTTGTTGCATCAATGTAGGAGAGGAAGAGGGTGAACAAAAGTGTGATGGCGGGTGACGGGTGGGTGGTATATTTTATTTTCTAAAATTTTTTATTAAAGAGGGAATGATGGATTTAAATTGGAGTCCGTAAACTTACATTATCTCAACTATCTTCCACTACAAATCACAAAAAGGCAATAAATTACTGTATTTTAGGATAAAGTTCAGAAGAACACACTTTAAGGTGTATTCCTAGGCAATATTCATAGCAAACAGAATTGATGTCATCATTAAATATAGGTTTATTACAATGTGTCATGCTTTGATGTGCTGTACAGCCAGATAATATACACCAGACTGTGTGTTACCCTATATGTAACATGACAGTGTATCTTGGTCTTTTATCATTGTAACCCTTCGTGTCTCTTAAGATAATTTATTTTGTATAATGGAAAGCATTAATCTCTGTCACTGAAAGGACACCTGCAATCCTTTGAACTTTACCCGGAGGAAATGAGTTTCACAAATGAGTAATAGACGTTTCTGGTATTGAATAGAGAGGTGCAGAGAACGAGGCAAGTTGGAAAAGTCCTCAAAAATTGTTCTAAATTTCATACATTAAGTTGGTGAAAAAGTAAAATTCACCAATATATTTTAACATAAAATCATTGGTGAAAGAGAGGTTAATACTTTTCTTTGACCATTTGATATAGTTTCTTACACAATGTTTCTTGCAATATAGTATTTAACAGAAATAGTTAAATATTATTTCAGATACTGCTTCGCAATTATTCCTGCACTATAATTATATTTCTCAATGTTAATTTTGATAATTTAGATGAGAACTTACAAGGCATGGTTGGTAAGTTGCAGAAGTTTTACAAGGTTGTTGCCAGGACTTGAGGGTCTGAGCTATAGACACATAGAAACATAGAAAATAGGTGCAGGAGTAGGCCATTCGGCCCTTCGAGCCTGCACCGCCATTCGATATGATCATGGCTGATCATCCAACTCAGTATCCCATCCCTGCCTTCTCTCCATACCCCCTGATCCCTTTAGCCACAAGGGCCACATCTAACTCCCTCTTAAATATAGCTAATGAACTGGCCTCAACCACCTTCTGTGGCAGAGAATTCCACAGATTCACCACTCTCTGTGTAAAAAATGATTTTCTCATCTCGGTCCTAAAAGACTTCCCTCTTATCCTTAAACTGTGACCCCTAGTTCTGGACTTCCCCAACATCGGGAATAATCTTCCTGCATCTAGTCTGTCCAACCCCTTAAGAATTTTGTAAGTTTCTATAAGATCCCCCCTCAATCTTCTGAATTCTAGCGTGTACAAGCCGAGTCTATCCAGTCTTTCTTCATAGGGAGAGGTTGGGCAGGTTAGGACTGCACTCCTTGGAGCATAGGAGGAGGATAGGTGATCTTATAGAGGTATGTAAGATCATGAGGGGAATAGAAAGGGTAGATACACAGAGTCTTTTATCCAGAGTGGAGGAATCAAGATCCAGAGAACAGTGAAGGGAAAGATTTAACTGGAATCTGAGGAGGAATTTATTCACATAGTGGATATATGGAATGAGCTGCCGGAGGAGGTGCTTGAGGCAGAAACTATGACAACATTCAAAAGACATTTGGACAGGTACATGGATAGGAAAGGTTCAGATGGATATGGGCCAATTGTGGGCAGGAGGGACTAGTGTAGACGGGGCACCTTGGTCGGCATAGGCAAGCTGGGCCAAAGGGCTTATTTCCATGCCATAAAACTCCATGACACTAAAGTGGGTGGTATTATAGTAGGTGAAGATGGTTATCAAAAATTACAGCAGGATCTTGATCAGTTGAACAAGTGGGCTAAGGAATGATTAATGAAGTTTAATGCAGATAAGTGCAAGGTGTTGCGTTTTGGGAAGGCAAACTAGGGCAAGAACTTCACAGTGAATGACATGGTCTTGAACAATGTTGTAGAGCAGAGAGATCCAGGAGTGCAAATATATAGTTCCTTGAAAGTGGTGTCCAGATGGATAGGTTGGTCAAAAATGTATTTGTTATGTTGGCCTTCATCAGTCAGGGTGTTGAGTATAGAAGTTGTGATCCTATATTATAGTTGTACAAAATGTTGGTGGGGCCACATGAGGTGTATTGTGTTCAGTTTTGGTCACTCCGCTGAAGGAAGGATGTTGTTTAACTGAAAAGAGTGCAGAGAAGATTAATGAAGAAGTTGCCAAAACTTGAGGTTGAGCAGGCTAGGACTTTATTCCTTGGAGTACAGAAGACTGAGGAGTGATCTTATAGAGGTGGGCAAAACGAGGGGGATAGACAGGGTGAATGCACAGAGTCTTTTACCCAGAGTTGGGGTATCAAGAGCCAAAGGACATCATTGTAAGGTGAGAGGAGAAAGATTTAATGTGCTCGAGGCAACTTTTTCACATAGGGGGTGGCGAATATATGAATTGAATTGAATTTCTGATTTTGTCATTCAAAAACAAGTTTGAACAAAATGTTGTTACAATGCAGTCATAACCGTAAAAAAGAAACAAAACACACAATTTAACACAAACATCCATCACAGTGACTCTCCTCCACTGTGGTGGATCGTAAAAAAGTCTTATCTCTTCCTTGCATTTTCTCCCGCGGTCAGGCAGTCAAACTACTACGTCGAGGCGATAGAGGCCCCCGCTGCGCAATGGAAGATCCAGCAGCCGATTTTAAGCCACGCCCTGCGAATGCGCCAATTCAAGCCTTGCGATTCGGGGCGGACGAAGCGGCTGTTGCTGGAGTTCCCGAAAATTGGTCACCAACCAAGGACCTGCGCGATCCCGATGTCGCAGCCACAGGGCCTGCGGCCGAAGCCTCCAAAGTCGAGTCGCAGCCGCAGCACCACCACAGCCTCCGAAGGTCAGCTAGCTCCGCGATGGTATGTCCACAGGCTCTGCGACCAGAGCCATCAAGGTCGATTCCAGTTGGAGGCCGCCAGCTCCTCGATGTTAGGCCGCAGCACGAAAGGAGATACGACAAGGAAAAAAGTCGCATCTCTGTTGAAGAAAGAGATTTAAAAAGTTTCCCCCACCCCCCACATAATACACTACTAAAATAGACTATAACATACATCTAACATTAACAAAAAGCAAAGATAGAAAATAAAACACAGACAAACCGCAGGTGAGCCGCACCTGCAACGCAGCACTGCCACTAAACGAGTTACTGGAAGATGTGGTTGTGGCAGGTACAATAAGAACATTTAAACTATTTGGACAGGTACATATGAGATGTTTGGATGGATGTAGGCCAAACGTAGGCAGGTGGGACTATATTGGAAGGCATGGACAAGTTTGGCAGAAGGACCTGTTTTCCATGTTGTATGAATCTTCTCCCTCTCCACAAGATTCCTTCACTGAGGAGAAACCAGGCAATCAGCTTTCAGGTCTCAGCCAATGCAACCAAAGTCTTGTCACTGGATTACAGATGTGCCAGCTGCAACATAAGAGCTGGATGGCCGGTAACTGCTCATAACCCAGTGATAATTATTGATGATCAGTGATGGGGTGTAAGATTGCAACCTTCATGTGGTCCGCCCTGTTTCGACGAATGCAATCAACCCAGCATGCACAATCAAGTAAGATCAAATAGAACAAGTTGTCCCACAACTTTAGGCTGTGCACACCATATGCGAGAAGAAGATAATCAGTGATGATCAGTGACTGCTTATTTATAGCAAATATACAAGTTAATGGTGGTCTTATTAGAATTTGGTATTCCATTCATTGACATTAGTTGACAATTCTAGCTCTATTTCTCTTTGAACTAAGGTTTTCAAGAGTCTCTTCAGTCCTATTGTGACTATTTAATAAGTGAAAAAGTAATGTTGTGGAAAATCAACAGTGGGGATACAATGGAAATTTGGTATGCATGGGAATAATTATAAAAGAACTGGAGAACTTGTGGCTAAATGCTTCAACTTTGCTTATCAGATTTCTGAGGAAGGATTTGAAGATGAGGGCAGGATTTTAAATGTAACTAGACCAAGTGCAGACCCGTTGGGTCTGTTTCCCCAACGGCGTTTGCGGGGGGGGGGGGGGGGGGGGGGGGGCTGAGGCATCACACTCACATTAACCACCCCCCAAACACACAGGTGGGGGGGGGGGGGGGTGATAAGAGGGGAGGGAGGGTAGAGGAGGAGGAGGAAACGGGACAGATTTGGGAGGGAAAGGAGAGCGGGGTAGGGGGTGAGAGAGGGGGATGGGGAGAGAGATGTGGGTGAGGGGGGGGGGTGGGGATGGGGAGGGAGTGGAGGAGGGAGGGAAGGGGAGAGGGGTGGGTGGAGAGAGGGGAAAGAGTGGGGAGGGAGAGTGGAGGGGGAAGGGGGAGAGAAGTGAAGTGGAAGAGAGGGAGGAGAGAGGGATGGGGAGGGGAGAGAGATGTGGGGGGGAGGATGGGGACGGAGAGAAGGAGTGAGGGGTAAGAGTGTGGAGGGAGGGGGAAGAGTGTGGAGGGAGGGGGAGAGAGGTGGGGGGAGAGGGGGGAAAGAGTGGGAGGGATAGTGGGAGGGGGGAGAGGTGGAGAGTGGGGAGGGTCAGAGGGGTAGGGGAAGGGGGTGTGGGGAGAGAGGGGAGGGAGAGGGGTGGGGGAGGGAAAGGGGTGGAGTGAGGGAGAGGTGGAAGAGTTGGGAGGGAGGGGTAGGGGGAGTGGTGGAAGAGGGACAGAGGGGTAGGAGGAAGGGGCGGGGGGAGAGAGGGAAGGGGTTAGGGTAGAGAGTGAAGGGGGGTGGGGGAGAGAGGGATGGGTGGGAGAGGGAGAGGGGTGAGAAGAGGGAAACTTAGAAACATAGAAATCAGGTGCAGGAGTAGGCCATTCGGCCCTTCGAGCCTGCACCTCCAGTCAATATGATCATGGCTGTTCATCCAACTCAGTATCCTGTACCTGCCTTCTCTCCACACCCCCTGATCCCTTTAGCCACAATGGCCACATCTAACTCCCTCTTAAATATAGCCAATGAACAGGCCTCAACTACCTTCTGTGGCAGCGAATTCCAGAGATTCACCACTCTCTGTGTGTAAAATGTTTTTCTCATCTCGGTCCTAGAAGATTTACCTCTTATCCTTAAACTGTGACCCCTTGTTCTGGACTTCCCCAACATCTGGAACAATCTTCCTGCATCTAGCCTGTCCAACCCCTTAAGAATTTTGTAAGTTTCTATAAGATCCCCCCTCAATCTTCTAAATTCTAGAATAGACTTGCCGAGTCTATCCAGTCTTTCTTCATATGAAAGTCCGGACATCCCAGGAATCAGTCTGGTGAACCTTCTCTGTACTCCCTCTATGGCAACAATGTCTTTGAGCATTGGGCATTGTGACATCACACGATGGAACGTTCACCAGGTGCTGGTGCTCCTGCATAGGCATATGTAAATGAATCCATTCCGATTGGACATATGTGAACATTGGGCATTGTGACATCACATGATGGAACGTTCACCAGGGGCTAGGGCTGGGGCTGAGATGGGTGGGAAGCTAATTTATTTTTGAAATATTGGGGGGGGGGGGGGGGCAGGATTTGATTAAAAACGTGTACTTAAACACGACAAAATGTAATGAGGAGCGGATACTTAGAAAGAAAAGTGAAATCTCTACCGAAATGGAAAAGATGTCAGTGATTCTGTGTCTGGTTTCGGAGTTGCAGGGAATCAAAGGAAGAAAGGCGGCCGTCAGCCGTCCATGTAAATGGATCCATTCCGATTGGACATCTGCGAGTATTGGGCATTGTGACATCACACGATGGAACGAATCAAACGGAAGAAAGGCAGCCGGCAGCCGGACAGACGGCAGGCGACAGGCACACAGTTTTATATATTAACTAGACCAAGTGCAGACCCGTGGGGTCTGTTTCCCAACGGCGTTTGCGGGGGGGGGGGGGGGGGCTGCTGCATCACACTCACATTAACTACCCCCCAAACACACTGGTGGGGGGAGGGGGGGTGAGAAGAAGGGAGGGAGGGGAGAGGAGGATGAGGAAACGGGACAGGTTTGGGAGGGAAAGGAGAGCGGGGTAGGGGGTGAGAGAGGGGGATGGGGAGAGAGGTGTGGGGGAGGGGGAGGATGGGGAGTGGGGGGAGGAGGGAGGGAGGGGGAGAGGGGTGGGGGGAAAGAGGGGAAAGAGTGGGGAGGGAGAGTGGAGGGGGAAGGGGGAGAGGTGGAAGAGTGGGGAGGGAGGAGGAGAGGGGTAGGGGTAGTGATGGAAGAGGGACAGAGGGGTAGGAGTAAGGGGGCGGGTGGAGAGAGGGAAGGGGGTGGGGTAGAGAGGGAAGGGGGGTGGGGGAGAGAGGGATGGGTGGGAGAGGGAGAGGGGTGAGAAGAGGGAGACATAGAACCATTGAAATTAAGTGCAGGAGTAAGCCATTCAGCCCTTCGAGCCTGCACCACCATTCAATATGATTATGGCTGATCATCCAACTCAGTATCCTGTACCTGCCTTCTCTCCATACCCCCTGATCCCTTTAGCCACAAGGGCCACATCTAACTCCCTCTTAAATATAGCCAATGAACTGGCCTCAACTACCTTCTGTGCCAGTGAATTCCAGAGATTCACCACTCTCTGTGTGAAAAATGTTTTTCTCATCTCGGTCCTAAAAGATTTACCCCTTATCCTTAAACTGTGACCCCTTGTTCTGGACTTCCCCAACATCTGGAACAATCTTCCTGCATCTAGCCTGTCCAACCCCTTAAGAATTTTGTAAGTTTCTATAAGATCCCCCCTCAATCTTCTAAATTCTAGCGAGTACAAGCCGAGTCTATCCAGTCTTTCTTCATATGAAAGTCCTGACATCCCAGGAATCAGTCTGGTGAACCTTCTCTGTACTCCCTCTATGGCAACAATGTCTTTGAGCATTGGGCATTGTGACAGCACACGATGGAACGTTCACCAGGTGCTGGTGCTCCTGCATAGGCATATGTAAATGAATCCATTCCGATTGGACATATGTGAACATTGGGCATTGTGACATCACACGATGGAACGTTCACCAGGGGCTGGGGCTGGGGCTGCTTCTATGGATGAGATGCCAGTTTTTTTTTGAAATATTGGGAGGGGGGGGGGGGGGGGGGGGGGGGGAGAAGGATTTGATTAAAAATGTGTACATAAACACGACGAAATGTAATCAGGAGTTTCTATAAGATCCCCCCTCAATCTTCTAAAATCTAGCGAGTACAAGCTGAGTCTATCCAGTCTTTCTTCATATGAAAGTCCTGACATCCCAGGAATCAGTCTGGTGAACCTTCTCTGTACTCCCTCAATGGCAACGATGTATTTGAGCATTGGGCATTGTGACATCACACGATGGAACGTTCACCATTGGCTGGGGCTCCTGCAAAGGCATATGTAAATGGTTCCATTCCGATTGGACATCTGTGAACATTGGGCATTGTGACATCACACGATGGAATGTTCACCAGGGGCTGGGGCTGGTGCTGATTCTATGGGTGAGAAGCCAGTTTATTTTTGAAATATTGGGGGGGGGTGGGGGAGAAGGATTTGATTAAAAACGTGTACTTAAACACGACGAAATGTAATGAGGAGCGGATACTTAGAAAGAAAAGTGAAATCTCTACCGAAATGGAAAAATGTCGGCGATTCTGCGTCTGGTTTCGGAGTTGCAGGGAATCAAAGGAAGAAAGGCGGCCCGCAGCTGTCCATGTAAATGGATCTATTCCGATTGGACATCTGCGAGTATTGGGCATTGTGACATCACACGATGGAACGAATCAAAAGGAAGAAAGGCAGCCGTCAGCCGGACGGACGGCAGGCGACAGGCACACAGTTTTATATATTAATAGATAGATAGAAGATAGATAGATAGATAGATAGATAGATAGATAGATAGATAGATAGATAGATAGATAGATAGATAGATAGATAGATAGATAGATAGATAGATAGATAGATAGATAGATAGATAGATAGATAGATAGATAGATAGATAGATAGATAGATGTATGAGGATGTCAATGTAGGCCAACAAAGAGGGAGGCCTGTGGGTGGACTGTGGAGCAAGGGTATCAATGTACCTGCGGAGAAAATGGGTGAACATTCCGAACTCTGCCATCAGCAGCCTGAGGCATCTACCAGTTCATTCACTTCACCAGACATGATGCAGGAACCACACATTACATTGCTCCATCCGTTAAACAGTAGCACCATTATCTTTCTCTGTATTTATTTTGGAAATCTTTATCAACCTTCTTAAATTCATATACCTTGTATGTAATACACAATAATTATCTGACCAAAATAGCTTCCGAGTTAGTAATGATGAAATGTCAACAGTCCCGTAAAACCGTGCCAAGTTCCCAGCATCTGACACAACATTAATCCATAACTGCCTTCTTGAGACAATTAAGGGGAAGCACTCCTGTAATTGGAGAGATAATTCAAGATGGTTATGGTTGTTGGGTTTAATTTTCCCATACATCACTGCAGGTGCTCCTCAAAGCAGTGTCCAAGACCCAACTATCTTCAGCTACTTGTTCCTTCCATCGTTGCATAAGAGGTGGGAATGTTCACTGATGATTGCGCAAATTGCAAATTGATGGCTCAAAGACCCCAACCACAGGTGAACAAAGAGGAAGATGACTGAACTTAATGCCTTCCCTCACAGTGGGAACGTTGATTCCGCTGTGTGGGGATGTTCATGTTAAACTGCATTGTATTCTTTTTTTATTTGTATGGGTGTATGGTAACTCAAATCTTACTGTACCAATTGGTGCATGTGACAATAAATGTAACTTGAACTTGAACTTGAACTCTTCAGCAATTGAAGCAGCACATTTCTTTACGCAGCAAGACCTGGATAACATTCTAGATAGGTGCAAGCAACATTGTGCCACGGAAAAGTCTGGGCAAAGACCAGTTCCATCAACAGAGGATCTGACGATTGATATCCAATGCATGAGAAGATGTTATTATTTAGTTTATGACTTTTGGAAACACACAGGAAACAGTGTATAACTGTATCTGATGTAGACACTGTGAAGTGTTATTAACCTGTGTTAGATTCAGCTTTACGTTTGGTGTTACAGTTGAACGTGTAGAAAAATGCAGAGAGCACCATAACCACTTCACGTAACCTTTATGATTTTAGCTATTCTCAGAAATGTGTCTATTTTACCCATTATATGATGGCATGTAAACTGTAGTTCTAGCCAAGTTGTCCACCACAAACCTAATTGCTGCACGGATTAGGGTTAACCCCACCCCATCTTTATCATATCAATGCAAATCTTTCTCGCCATGATGTTGCCCTCACCTCCTAAGCTTCGCAGTAAACTATGAAACACTGTACTTGCTGTCACCTTCATCTGCCACAGGCCTCATCTTTTCTTCTGTGCTAGTTCCCCAAACCTCAATTATCTAATCTTACAAAAAGTTAATCTACTTTGCCTTTGAATACCTAGCTTGCAGACCTCTGCAGAATAGAGAATTCCAGAGATTCACAAACCTCTCCAAGATGAAGTTCCTGTGCATTTCAGTTTTAAATGACAGCCTTATCTTGCAACTATATATGCTGAATAAAGTGAATCACTTCCCCCATTTGGAAGCCTCCTCTCAGTGAAGAAAGATAGCAGCGAAGACATTCACCAGTCTCGCTATTAGCCACTTGAGAATAAGTATGTTCAAAAATCAAGATCTTAAACTCATCATGTCTACTGGCACCACCATCTTCATCATCCTCTGTGTTTCTGAGACAGGGACAATCTACAAAGAAATGGAGTTGAACCACAGCAAAACCCTCGACTGTACTGGGGGGGAAAGTGAAATAATATCAGGATTGCCCCCCAACACCAGCATCCCCAACATCAAAGTTCTAATTCTACTCATTCAGCTCCAAAAAGCAGGTCATATTGTTTGTATGCCTGATATCAGATTCCTGAAAAAAGCACTCTAGTCCTAACTTCATTGTGGCACAAGCATAGAGAAAATGCTTCAAGGATGTTCCCAAAACCTTTTGAACAATAGTAACATTCTCACCAACAACTGGGAATCCCTAACCTGTGAACCTCAAAATGATGAACATCCAACATGTATGTCTGAAGAAGGGTTTCTTTAGTGAATGCAGTTGCCTATTTTTCTTCCGCTCCATAGAATGCTGCTGCACCCGCTGAGTTTCTCCAGCACTTTTGTCTACCTTCGAACATCCAACAAGGTCGTGAGAACCGCCAATCTCAACAGGAGCACAAAGAAGCTCGGACAAAACAAAGGAAAGAAGGAAAGAGTACACACCCGGTCTTCTACCCATTCATCTCTACCATGAAACACCTCCTGCCTCACCTGTGGCCAAATCTGAAGATTCCATTTAGGATTCCTCAGCCACCTCAGTGCTCACAGAAGTAAAGTGAAAGAAAGTCATCCTCAACATCCTCAACATTAGGAGACAGCTCAAGAAGAAATTATTAAGCGGCCTTTTCACGGGGCGACTTGACGCAAGAGTTAACCAGAGTTTAACATCGTGGGAACCTCGTGCGATAACAGTACGGCATTCGTGGACCACCGTGGACCACCGTAGCGCTAACGGCAGGTAATCGTGTAACTTGGTGACTCGGGAGAAAATTCAAGAAAGTTTGAATTTCTCCAAGAGTGACTTGTACACTTGTGGTTGAGCATTGCAACATTGTATGAACAAGTGGCCAGTGCGATATCCGTAATAACTCTTGCGGGTACCGTGGGAACTCCTGCGAACGGTGAACCCGGAAGCTGGACAGAGGGGACAGAAGGTGAGTAAAAATTGTCTTCTGTGGGATTGAATTTAAAAATAAATAAAATAAAGATTTGCATCCGCATATGGACATCACTTATTCATGAGTTATGTTAATGAGATTCAAGAAAATAACTATAATCTTTAAAAGGGACTTTAAAAGGGACTTTACTGAAAGGTTACGCATTTTTATGGTCCGTGAGAAATTTTTCACATGTACTTCTTTGAGAGATACAGGTCGGAGTCCTCGCCGACTAGCGATCGATGCCTTTCCGAAGCAGGGTCCGGAACGCTACCAATCAATGTTGTACAGAGACCCGTGTAAGGAGTGAACTGCACATGCTGGTTTAAACCGAAGACAGACACAAAAAGCTGGAGTAATTCAGCGAGTCAAGCAGCATCTCTGGAGAAAAATAGCTGATGTTTCGGGACGAGACACATCTTCAGACTCAATTCCGATTAGGCTGTCTGAAGAAGGGTTCCGATTCGAATCGCCACCTATTCTTTTTCTCCAGAGATGCTGCCTGACCCGCTGACTTACTCCAGCTTTTTATGTTTTTCTTCCCAGATCTGACTTACCTGCTGAGTTACACCAACATTTTGTGTCCTTCTGTGCGTATGTAACCAGCATTAACCAGCGTCTGCAGTTCCTTTAGACATTACCTAACTTCAGATTTTAGAGATATAGCGCGTGGGAACTCCTGCGAACGGTAAACCCGGAAGCTGGACAGAGGGGACAGAAGGTGAGTAAAAAGGTGGTCTCAATATTGACAAGGGAACATGTGTCCTTCGAGGACGTCCCACCTAATTGTCATTGTGGATAATCTTTTTAACAGGAACACTTGCAGAGATGGCTCCCAGAAAATCTCAAAGAAAGGGGGTTAAAGCGTGTCAGAGATGTTTTTTGCCATGTTGCTCTATTCAGTTTCTATATTGTTTCAGTTTCTATATCTATATTGTTGCTCTATTCAGTTTCCCAGGGGGTCGGGACGGGACTGGAGTTGGGAGGGAAAGGTGGGGAGTCGAGGGAGAGGAGGGGAGACAGATGGGGGTGTCTTCATTTTACTGGCGGCGGGTGTCTGTCACTGAAACAGGCAGGTGAGATTTCACATCCACCTTGTGTGTGCCTCTCTCTCTCTCTCCCTCCCTCTTACACAGACTGAGAGACTCTGCCTCTGTGAGTGTACGTCTCTTTCTCCCCCTCTCCCACACACAGTAAGACCGAGGTACTGTGCTCAGTCCATCTGTGTCTCCCACATACACAGTAAAACATGTCTCCAAATGAGCCAATTCAACAAGGGAGGATATTTATAGTGTGTGAAAAAAAAAGTTACATCATTTGTGTCACGTGTAGTTCACGATGTTCATTCAAGATTTAACGCGAAAGCTCGGGAGACGGACAAGTCACCGCACAAATAACAGAAATGCCGAGTACCGTGGGAACTCTTTATCTACCCCCCGTTATATCGTGCGAGGACTCGTGCTGGACCACGACCACTTCACTCTGGTGACATCTTGCGTCAACTCGCCCCGTGAAAAAGCCCCATTACTGTTGATCTTTAGAAAATGTGTTACAAAATATATTTATAGTTTATACAATACAACGCAATAATACTTTATTAGTCAAGCAAGATACGAAGAATTTCATTTGCCAAGTCAGTCATACAAATAAAAAGCAACAGAAACACACAAAATACATTTTAACATAAACATCCACCACTGTGAACTCCTCCACATTCCTCACTGTGATGGAAGGCAAAAAAGAAGTTCAATCTCTTCCCTTCCTTGTCCTCCCGCGATCGGACGCAGGGTCGGGACTTGTCGAACCTTCTGCGTCGTTGAGCTCCCGACATCCACGGTCTCTTCCCGAGACTGCGAGCTCTCGATGGTAAAGTCCGCAGGCCGTGTTTGAAGAATCAATCCCAGGCAAGGGATCAGCTCCGATGGTAAGTCCACGCCCCGCAGTGAGCCTCAAAGTCAGTCCCGAGCGAGGCCTCCAGCTCCAAGATGTTAGGCCGCAAAGCGACCGGAGATATGACCTGGAAAGTAATCGCCTCTGCGGCAGGGTAAGAGTTTGGAAAAAAAAGTTTCCCTCGCCCCCCCCCCCCCCCCCCCCCCCCCCACATAAAACAAACCAGAGAACATTTACACAAACCTTCAAAACACACTAAAAATACCAAAAAAAGACAAAAAAACAGACAGACTGTTGGCAAGGCTGCCAATCGTTTGCCGCACCTGGTGGTAATATGTGTTGTGATGCGACAATAGTATAGGATGCAAGATATTTAAAGCTTATTTGTAAATCAATTCATGAGAATTGTCAGTATCTGGAATACATACTGAAGAAGTATTGTTTATCCTATTAGAGGTAGAAAAATGATAAAGGAAAAAAGGCAAAAAAGGGAATTTATGAGATGGACTTCAGATGGCGGATCAGCTATAAACGAATGAATGAATGAATTAATAAATAAGTTTATTGGCCAAATATAAGGACATACAAGGAATTTGCCTTGGTGCTCGGTTCCAACACGACAAACAGTAAACAATTAAGAATAAAACATAAACCATGAAAACATTAAGAATAAAACATTATAGTTTAAACATGTGAATGAAATAAAATACCAGAGCAAAAGGAGGCTACAGAATGTTGGTTATTGAGTAGAGCTACTACTCGTAGCATGAGAGTGTGGGCTTGAGGGGTCACATGGCCAATTCAAGGTTCTATTTTTCACATTTATATAATGGGTGCATAGGATTTGTTTGTCCGCTTCTCTCAAACTGAGATTTCCATAGAGTGTGGAGTGTATGCTCATGTCACTGAATTCATTGGGTGACCAGCATTACCTCTTTACTTGCCTCTTTTCTATACTAATATTAAACTAACATGACCTGGCACACTCAGAAAAAATCACATTCTTTGTCATCACCATTCAACGACTGCACAAACACCAAAGCCAAAAGGCTTCTTTAGAATTGCTGTAGAAAAATCAACAAGTTCCAGGAAACTGACTAACATTCTCTCTTTTTCTCTCCTCCTGCCTTATCACTGTCAGCCATCTGAAAGGCAGGTCATGTTGAATTTTTCTGCTGGAGGTCAACAGTGATCAGATAATTACACCACGCAGCCTTGTTAAACAGATGCTCACATTTAATAGAAAGATGGACAACTCTTGCTTCTCAATGCTGACTGATTGCACAAGAGGGAATAGACACCCAGTGAATGCTTGCTTTGTGAATTTCTCCCAAAACACACAACAAAATGTATCAGTTACAAGAATTCAGAAAAAAAGAAACTCAAATTATCTGCAGTATACTGGTATTAACTTCTCCTCCCTCACCTTTACTAAATAACAGAAGTGAACAACCGTAGTAGAAAATCAGGGAATATAAAATACCTTTTTAAACCCAGTTTAAACAACGCTGCCTTAATTTCGTCTCTCAGGCAAGCATTGACTTGTACAAGGATTTACCAGCATCCTTTCTCCTCCTTTTCCAAAACAACTATTCTTCTTCCGAGTTGTCACAGTTGAGCATTTTCAGGCTATTTAATGGGGGGACATGTTTAAACAATCCTGTACTTTATTTACATTCCAAAAGCATTTGCTGAACCCAACTTGGAGCAGAAAGGTTGTCTGTTCTTCCTTTCTCTAAGAACTCATAGCTTTCACCACCATTCCAACTTTTTCTTTGTATTCGAGGGTCATGGGGTATGTATAATGCTGGTGTTCCTGGTATTTACTGCCCATATCCTAATGGTCTCTGTACTAAGTGGTTTGCTGGGCCATTTCATAGGACATTTAGCCGTCAACCAAATGATACGACTGTAGCACAATTAGGCTAAACAGAGTTGGGTTGGCAGATTTTTCTCTCTGAAAAGCATTACAGAATCTGATTTTTTTAAAGGACAATCTAGTAGTTACTGAAACCAGTCTTTCATTCCAGCTTTAAATTCCCTAGCTGGATTGGAAACCATGTCCCAGATCAATGGTTCAGCTGAGTGACTTAAGCACCAACTGGCATATTCAACAACCCAATGTCCCCAGTATGTATCCAGGATTAAATCTAGAGCCACTTTGGTCTCTGAAGCCTGCTTAATATTACAGTTAACCTCTCAGCTACAAAATAAGTTCACACTGCAATGTTTATTAGAAACCCAAAATGATACCAAATGAATAAAATCGTGCACCACTGGCATCTCTGGTGCACAAGCAGTATTCAATAAATAATAGCTTTGCTTGTCTAAATGTTCCTTATCATAGATCTAAAGCTCATAACTAGAGCCAGGATTATGCCATAAATGCCATGTGCCTTTTCATGCCTTTTTTGATGATAATGCCCTTTTCATGAGTGCCTAAATCAGCATTTTTTTGCCATTTTGCTAAAAGGTCGTGCTATTTTCTCTAGCTGTACCGTGATTACAATAACGTTTTCTATGTTAACACATTAATATTAATGTTATTATTAATGTGTTAACATAGTATAACTTACAAGAAAACTTCCACCACCGGGGCAAAACCGGGGGCGCCACCGTCGGTCATTCATTCGTTCGTTCATGCCGCAGCCTGCTGGATCAGTCTTCTCCAAGATCTATTTAAGAAAGAACTGCAGATGCTGGAAAAATCGAAGGTAGACAAAAAATGCTGGAGAATCTCAGCGGGTGAGGCACCATCTATGGGCAGGAGGAATAGGCGACATTTTGGGTCGAGACCCTTCTTCAGACTGATGTGGGGGGAGTGGGAAAAAGAAAGGAAGACAGTAGGACTAGAAGGAGAGCTGGGGAGGGGGAGGAGGGAGAAGACAAGGGGTATCTAAAATTAGAGAGGTCAATGTTGATACCACTGAGGTGTAAACTACCCAAGCGAAATACCCAAGCTTGTCTCCTCATTACATTTACTGCTGGCTCCAGTCGCAAATCTGACTTTGAGTGATCTGTGCAAGGCATTCATTGATGCTGGAATTCCACTGTGGAAATTGGAAAACAAACCTCTCAGTTTTTTTAGAGAAATACACAGAGGAATATAGACCAAGCGAGTCATCATTATGGAAAAATTATGTTGACAGCATTCAAATTTCAACATCGTGTGCAGAAAATTAGAGATGAAGTTGCATGCAACAAAATATGGATCTCAATAGACGAGACAAACGATGCTGCCAATGTCGTCATTGGTACACTGGAGGTAGGTCAACCATCAAAGGAGCTGATATTCGAAATATTGGAGAAGTCAAACAGTTCAACAGCTCAGTTATTTACATCTTCACTTGCTGTACTTTGGCCAGAAGGTATAAAACACGAGAATGTTCTTCTGTTTGTGCCTTAAAGTTTTATTCCCCAAAATGTTGCATTTGACATGATTAGCTCAAGGACTTCATATGTCTCCATATTATAAATTTGTTAGCAGGTTCACAGCTATGAGCAAAAATGCCAACCTGAGAGGGCATTTTGAATGAGCAGTGTGATGCTTAGAACATCAGACAGACGCTGAACAAATGGAAAGTATTTCATTTCAAGACTATCATGTGTCCATGCTTTTTAAAAATCTTACTGATCAAGTTCCTTACAGTTATTTGTTTTGCTTTCATGTGTGTCATTTTGTGATTACATAAATTATAATTCTGTGAATAAATCACAAGCTCAATGGTGCAGAGTCATATGTAAACATAACACTAACACTTGACATTATTTTTCACAATTGAAAAGATTGATGCAAATTCAAATGAGCTTTAGGAAGTCTTAAAGTTAATAATGAAGGTAATGCCTTCAAGCTTTTCCTTAACATCCTAATTCACTATTCATTATCTTAGTCTGACAGTTCAGAAAGGCAGACCAGCAGGTCGAATCTAGCTTTAGAATGCATTTGCAATGTGTTTTGTTTCTATTCCTCCTTTACAATTGTTGTTAGGGAACCATTCACATCATGACTTGTAACTAAAAGCCTCTGATGTTAGCATCTACTGAAACTTGCAGTTATAAATTTCACCTCTAAAGTTACATATAAAAATGTGAGTATTATAGCCCTCATTGAATTTTCTCATAGTAAAAGTATCCTTGGAACCAGTGATAGAAACAATCCATCAATATAAACCAGAGATTGGAAACCACGGCCTCACCAGTCATCAGGCATAAAGTTGAATGTGAGGAGTCAAAAATGGCTGTGCACATCTGTATGCCAAGCTGGGACACACTATATGGCATGTTGATGTTGGACAGCGGAAAAGACTGCAAACAGTTGTGAACACTGCCCAGTCCATCATCGGCTTTGACCTCCCCACCATCGAAGGGATTTATCGAAGTCACTGCCTCAAAAAGGCAGCCAGCATCATCAGAGACCCACACCATCCTGGTCACATGCTCATTTCATCCCTGCCATTGGGAAGAGGTACATGAGCCTGAAAACTGTAATGTCCAGGTTCAGGAACAGCTTCTTCTATACAGCTATTAAACACTACAACATCAAATAAGCTCTGAACTACAATAAACTATTATTATTATTGTTATTATTATTGCACTACTATTGTTGTTTTTAAAGTATGTGTGTATGTGTATGTATGTATATATATAGTACACTGTAAACAATATGATAAACGAGAGAGAAAAATAGTTCAGTGCGTATATATGCACACATACTCAAGTACACAAAACATATACAAACAAGTGTGTGTGTGTGTGTGTGTGTGTGTGTGTGTGTGTGTGTGTGTGTGTGTGTGTGTGTGTGTGTGTGTGTGTGTGTGTGTGTGTGTGTGTGTGTTTGTGTACTTGTGAGTATCTATGTTACTAAAAGTCTGATCTTGACCACTTCCTGTTGTTCTGTGTATTGATTTTAGAAAAAACGCTGCCACTTGCGGCTGTGATTTTTGGCCATCCTTCTCAGAGGCCCCTCCGCTGCGCAGGACAAGAGGATTTTTCCCATCGATGAAAAATAAAAGAGTTATCAGTGTTTAAAAAATTGTTGAGATTCTCTCTCCTGTAGGCTACGCCCCTTCCGAAGGGACTATAAAACCCGGAACTGTTGAGTGCCTCAGTCAGTCTCTGCAAGATGGGAGAGCGAGAGGGTCACGTCTCTCAGTCTGTCCTATGAATAACACTGAACACATCTATCTATATTACTAAAAGTCTGTTCTTGACCGGTTATGGTAATCTGTGCTGCGATTTTCGAGAGAACGCCGCCACCTACGGCCGTCAATTTTGGCCACCTTGCTCAGAGCCCCCCTCCGCCATACGTGTGCCGAGGATTTTTCCCGTTGATGAAAAATGACAGAGATATTAATGATTTAACAAAATTCCCCATTCTCTCTGCTGCCCCTGCTGGCGGCAGGGGGAAGGGACTATAAAACCAGGAAGTGGTGTGCCTCAATCAGTGTCTGCAAGCTGGAGGAAGGCAGAGGGTCACGTTTCTCTGAGCTGTGAATAACACTGAACACATGTCGACTCAAATGTAAGTGTCCTTAGTGGTTCTAAAACACTTGCAGAATGTGTCTATTGGTTCTAAAATGTTTGCAAAAAGTGTTTATTAGTTCTAAAATATTTGCAAAAAGTGTCTCTTTTGGTTCTACAATGCTTGCAGAATGTGTCTTTTTTTGGTTCTAAAATGTTTTTTTAGGTTCTCGCCCCCTTCCTCTCCCCCCCTTTCCTCTCTTCCCCCCCCCTTTCCCTCTCTTCCCCCCCCTTTCCTCTCCCCCCTCTCCTCTCCCCCCTTCTCCTCTCCCCCTCTCCCCCTCTCCTCCTCCCCCCCTCTCCTCCTTCCCCCTCTCCTCTCCCCCCTCTCCTCTCCCCCCCTCCTCTCCCTCCTCTCCTCTCCCCCCCCTCTCCTCTACCCCCTCTCCTCTCCCCCCCTCTCCTCTCCCCCCTCTGCTCCCCCCCCCTCTCCTCTCCCCCCCTCTCCTCTCCCCCCCTCTCCTCTCCCCCCCTCTCCTCTCTCCTCTCCCCCCCTCTCTCCTCGTCCCCCCCTTTCCTATCCTCCCCTCTCCTCTCCCCCCCTCTCCCTCCTCCCTCTCCTCTCCTCTCCCCCCCTCCTCCCTCTCCCCCCCTCCTCTCCTCTACCCCCTCTCCTCTCCTTTTCCCCCCCTCCCCCCCTCCCCCCTCGTCTCCCCCCCTTTTCTCCCCCCCCTCCATCCCCTCCCCCACCATTCCTCCCCCTAACCCCTCCCCTCACCCCCCCACCCCCCTCCTCCCCCCCTCTCTCCCCCCTCCTCTCACCCCCTCTCCCCCCTCTCTCCCTCCCCCTCCCCCCTCTCTCCCCCCTCCCCCCTTCCTCCCCCCTCCCCCCTTCTCCCCCCTCCCCCCTTCTCCTCCCCCTCCCCTTCCTCCCCCCTCTCCCCCTCTTCCCCCCTCCCCCTCCCCCCTCTCTCCCCTCTCCCCCCCCCTCTCTCCCCTCCTTCCCTCCCCTCCATCCCCTCCAAACCCTCCTCCCTCCCCTAAACCCCCTCCCCTCCACACCCCCGACCCTCTTTCCCTCCACCCTCCCCCTCCCTCCCTGCTCCCCACCTCACCCCCCTCTCAGCACCCCCTCTCTCTCCCCTCACTCTCACCCTCTCTCTCTCCTCCCCACCTCCCCCACCTTTCCCCCCTCACGCCCCCTCCCTCTTATCCTTCTCTCCACCCCCCTATCCCTCTTGCCCCTCTCTCTGTGTCTCTGTCTCTCTCTCTGTCTCTGCCCCTTCTCTCTCTGCCCTCACTCTCTACCCCCGCCCACCCCCGCCCCTCTCTAGATGTGACTGCAAGTTGGGGGCTATGCGTCAGTAGATAGGGTAGTTATGGGGTAAAAGGAGCAAATTAATAATATTAATATAATATCAAGGGGGTAATTAGTGTAAGCGCGGAGGGGGGTTGGGATAGTTAGTGTGTGTGACGCTGCATGCCGCCTTCCCCCCCCCCCCCACAACCGCACGTTGGGGGAACAGACCCAACGGGTCTGCACTTGGTCTAGTATATTACTAAAACTAAGATCTTGACCGCTTTCGACTTTCTGTTTCATGATTTCTGAGAGAATGCCGCCACTTACAGCCGTCATTTTTGGCCACCTCGCTCAGAGTCCCCTTCCGCCGAATTGGACTGGAGGATTATTCCCATCGATGAAAAATCAGAGAGTTATTAATGTTTAAAAGAAAATTGCCATTCTCTCTGCTGCCCCCGCTAGCGGCAGGGGGGAGGGACTATAAAACACGGAAGTGTCGTGCCTCAGTCTCTGAGAGACGGAGGAAGCAAGAGGGTCACGCCTCTCTGAGCTGTGAATAACACTGAATGCACGTCTACTCCACGGTGAGTCCCCTCGATGTGGTTTTCAGAAAACGTGTTTGTTGCCTTGCAAAGTGTTTGCCCAATTGGCTTGGCTTTTAAAGGTCTTTCAGCAAACGTGTTTGTTGGCTTGCAAAGTGTTTGCCCAATTGGCTTGGCTTTTAAAGGGCTTTCAGCAAACGTGTTTGTTGGCTTGCGAAGTGCTTGCCCAATTGGCTTGGCTTTTAAAGGGCTTTCAGCAAACGTGTTTGTTGGCTTACAAAGTGTTTGCCCAATTGGCTTGGCTGTTAAAGGGCTTTCAACAAACGGGTTTGTTGGCTTGCGAAGTGGTTGCCCAATTGGCTTGGCTGTTAAAGGGCTTTCAGCAAATGTGTTTGTTGGCTTGCAAAGTGTTTGCCCAAGTGGCTTGGCTTTTAAAGGGCTTTCAACAGTTTTCAGATGGATAAAGCGTGAATAAACATTTTATTAGATCAGGACTGTGTTTAATTGCAAAATTGGCACTCATTCCGTGACTTCCGCTTAATGGCAAGATGGCACCGATGACATCATTTCCGGCTAGCGACAAGATGGCGCTGAGTGCGTCATTTCCGGTTCGTGGCAAGATGGCGCTGACTGCAGAAGGCACAGAGTGAAGCCGTCATTGAATAATTCAAGAGAGCTGACCTCTGTCTATGGTGAGTGTGTTTGTGGGACGTTATTTAAAGCACGTTTTTGCTTCAGCAGCAGCCTCAACAGGCTTTAAACGTTTGAATCATTCGGTTTACTCACTTTATGTTCACCACGTTCTGAAGTTACTTGGCATTTTAGTATTGGTAGTCTATGTGTGTGTGTGTGGCTGTGAGTGAGTGTGTGTGTGTGTGTGTGTGTGTGTGTGTGTGTGTGTGTGTGTGTGTGTGTGTGTGTGTGTGTGTGTGTGTGTGTGTGTGTGTGTGTGTGTGTGTGTGTGTGTGCGTGTGCGTGTGCGTGTGCGTGTGTGTGTGTGAGTCTGTGTGAGTGTGTGTGTGTCTGTGTGTGTCTGTGTGTGAGTGTCTGCGAGTCTGTGTGTGTCTGCGAGTCTGTGTGTGTATAGGGGGGTTGCACGTAAGGTCTCCGGGTGAAGGGGCTTGATGAACGGAACTGCTCAATCCATCTGGAGGACATCGCAGCTTCCGGTATATGTTGTTAATACATGAAACGCATACTTTTCTACCTGTTAAATACTGCCAAAATGGTGCATTTATGCGCTGTAAATAATTGTGGAAGTCGGGGTAACCGTGAGAGACATCTATCCTACTTCAGAATTCCAAAAGTGAAGAGAAATTAAGGTAAAGAGAAACGGGAGCTGAAGGGACAACAACAGCTAAAGTGCTTGGCGAACATTGGCTATGCAGATATCGAGATTGAAAATATTGGGAATTATCGCGTTTGCTCATTGCATTTCATCAACAGTAAGGCATAATTTGTGTTTTTTCTTGATTCCTTTGGTATCTAAAAAGTTTCAGAAGTGATAAATCTGGCTATAAAATTTTAAAATCGCCCATGGTTCTGGTGGGTTTTTACATGCAAAAAGAAAACGCTTCTGAAGCTAAATTTATCATTAAAAAAATCTCCAGACTTACGAGTGGTTTGTGGAAAAGTAAGTTTTCTATCATTATGGCATTGAGATGTATATTTTGGCCAATAATAAAATGTCCTGACAGCTTAAACACCCACTCCCTTTCAATAGGATATTGTCAATTTGCTGAGGTTGATGATGTCCAATTAATAGCTAACAATTATGTAATTCCTTGGCTTGCATCTGAGTAAAATGTAATTCAAAACCCACGTACGGTTTGCGATTTTTTAGGAGACTGCCAGCCCATCAGCCGTGAGTGACTGCACTGCCAGCCCACCAGCTGTAAGTGACTGAAGTGCCAGCCCAATAATCCATTCAGTCCATCCTCTCCCCCTTCACTCTCACAGAGTCTGTCACCTGTTTTGGGCAGAATTTCTGGCAGTTTCCCAGCTGCCAGCCCGGAGGTCACTGTACTGCCAGGCCTCAGTAACTGAGCTGCCTGGCCTCAGTGACTGAGCTGCTAGCCCAATAATCCATGCTGCCCACAACTCCCATACCAGTGCAACAGAAAGCCCCCCCCCTCCCGCGTGATGCTGTGACCCAACGGGCCCCACTTAGTGTAGTGTCTCCTAAACTGTGAGTGGTTTTACTGACCCTTAATGTGGTTCGAAAATATAGTTTGGAAATGCTAAAGCTGTGTTGCCTTTGGTTTGAAAGTGCTAAAGCTGTGTTGCCTTTGGTTTGAAAGTGCTAAAGCTGTGTTGCCTTTGGTTTGGAAATGCTAAAGCTGTGTTGCCTGTGGTTTGGAAATGTTGAAGCTGTGTTGCCTTTGGTTTCCAAATGCTAAAGCTGTGTTGCCTTTGGTTTGGAAATGCTAAAACTGTGTTGCCTAATTAAAGTTGCCTTGCCTAATTAAAGTTGCCTTGCCTTCTATATAATTAAAAGTCTAATCTTGACCACTTCCTGTTTGTGCTTTATATTGATTTTATAAAAAACGCTACCACGTAGGGCTGTGATTTTTGGCCATCTTACTCAGAGCCCCCCTCCGCTCATCAGGTGCCGAGGATTTGTCCCATCGATGAAAAATAAAATAATTATTAGTGTTTAAAAAATGTTGAGTATCTCTCTCCTGTCAATCATGCCATAAGGCCATGCCCCTTCTGGTGGGAGGGGGAGGGACTATAAAACCCAGATGTGTGGGCGTGGCTCACTCTGCAAGATGGAGGAGGGAGAGGTCACGACTCGCTGTCTTTAGTGACCTTGCACCCTGCTTGAAATGATATGAAACTGCACTTGAATTTGGTGGCCTTGCACCCTGCTTGAAATGGAATTTCAAGGAATAGCCGTGAGTCAACTGCCAGCCCACCAGCCGTGAGTGAGTGAGCTGCCAGCACAACAGGCTTGAGTGACTGAGCCGCCAGCACAACAGGCTTGAGTGACTGAGCCGCCAGCCCAAGGATCCATTCGGCCCACAATTCGCCCCCCCCCCCCCCCCCCCCCCCCCCCCACTGGCCACCAATATTGGAATTGGTGGAGAGGTGGAATATTGCGTTGGGGGACCAGCCCTCTCATGTGATGCTGGGACCCAACGGGTCCCACTTAGTCTAGTGTATATATACACGCACTGAACTTTTTTTTCTCTCTCGCTTATCATATTGTTTACAGTGTACTATGTTTACATATTCTGTTGTGCTGCAGCAAGTATGAATTTCATCATGCTATCTGGGACACATAACAATAAAACACTCTTGACCGGTACAAATCAGTCCTAATATAGTTCTAGCACCTGTTTTAGGCACCATGCCATGATAAACTCTAGCCTTGCCTGTGTGGGGTTTGCATGTTCTCCCTGTGACCGCATGGATTTCTCAGGATACTCTGGTTTCCTCCTATGTCCCAAAGGCATACGGGTAGGTTAATTGGCTATAGTATATTACCCCCACGTGTAGGTCAGTGGTAAAGAACCAAGAAGTAGTTTAGGGGCATGCATGACAGAGTCTAAGTTGCAGGGGTACAGAGAAATACAGAGATGGTACAGTGGAGTTTGTCCTAACAAGGGTGAAACATAGAAAATAGGTGCAGGAGTAGGCTATTCGGGTATTCGGCCCTTCGAGCCACCACCGCCATCCAATATGATCACGGCTGATCATCCAAAATCAGTATCCCGTTCCGGCTTTTTCCCCATAATTCCTTGATTCCCTTAGCCCTAATCGCTAAATTGTAACTATTTTGTGACTTTTATCTAACTTAAAAAGATTTAGTCGTAAAACAACAAAAAAACGGGACACATTGCCCCTCATTGATGTCTACATGAGCTAATCCCATTTGCTTGCATTTGCCCTTTACCCCTCTAAACCGTTCCTATCCACGCATCTATCTGAATGTCTTTTGAACAATGTAATTGTATCTGCATCTATAGCTTCCTCTAGCAGCACATTCCATATACCCACCATGTGAAAAGGTTACACCTCATGCTCCTTTTAAATCTTTTCCCTCTCATTTTAAATCTATGCCCTTTGATTTAGAGTTTACTTCTCTGTAAACATCCACCTTATTTACATTCCTCATGATTTTATATACTTATATATAGTCACCCCTCAACCTCCTACACTCCGTGAAAAAAAAATCACCAACTATCCAGCCTTCCCTTACAACTCAGGCCCTCAAATCCTGGTAACACCCGCAAGAATCTGCACTTCACCATTTCCAGCTTAAATGACATCCTTTCAGTATAATTTTGATTTAAAATATTTTAATTCTCTTTTACTTGAACTCATTCAAATTTTACATATTCACTGCAACAGGAAGACACGAGTTAACCCTGCGCCAATGCTCGTTCCCAGCAAAGCAATCCCATTCACCCATCTTCTTATTTCTCTGCAACTTAGACTCTCTCACACATGCCCTAAAACCCCTCGTGATTTTTTTTCTACTTAATTACACTAAGCTGTAATACACAGTCAATTAGCCTTGCCACATGCCTTTGGGATACAGGAGGAAACAGGAGAATCTGAGAAAGCACATGCAGTTGCAAGGCAAATAAACTAACCCATGGTCAGGATTGAAGCCAAGTCCAAAGAGTTATGACCCAGCAGCACAAATAGCTGCAGCATTTTGGGCCAAATGTTCCACCTCCAGCAGTATTGAAAGTTAACCGTGACCAAAGTGGAAAACCATCCTGCAGCTGTGAGGTCCATGAGTGCGACCAAAGGGGCAGCAATGTTTCTTCTTTCTTCACAGAGAAAGGCAAAGACCTGGGTTCAATCCCGACCATGGGTGCTGTAGACTGGGCAATGGTCAAGGACTTGGCAACGGACTTGAACGAATATGCCACAGTCGTTACAGACTTCGTAAAGAAATGTGTGGAGGACTGCATCCCTACAAAAACCTTCCGAGTGTTTCCCAATCAGAAACCTTGGATGAACTTTGAGATCCGCACTCTTCTGAAGTCCAGACACAGGGCATTCACTTCCAATGATACAATGGCCTACATGAAGTCCAGATACGACCTTGGTAAGGCCATCAAAAAGGCCAAAAGGGACCTGCTCCAAACTGGAGGATGAGACAGATGTTCGGCAGCTGTGGCGGGGCCTGAATGAAATCACCTCCTACAAGGCAAAACCAGGAGGCAGCTTGAATGTCGGCGAAACATCACTCCCTGACGAGCTCAATGCGTTTTACGCACGCTTTGATAGGGAGAATACTGATGTGCCTTCCCGAGCCCCCATTCGCTGTGATGGCATTTCAGTCTCAGTCACAGAGGCCGACGTCAGGAAATCCTTCAGAGGGGTGAACCCCCGAAAAGCACCTGGACCTGATGGTATACCCGGTCGTGTTCTAAAATCCTGTGCGGACCAACTGGCAGGAGTTTTTACGGACATTTTCAACCTCTCACTTCTGAGGCCTGAGGTCCCCACCTGCTTTAAAAGGGCATCAATTATACCGGTGCCCAAGAAGAGTAAGGTGACGTGCCTCAATGACTATCGACCAGTGGCACTAACGCCAGTGGTGATGAAGTGCTTTGAGAGGTTGATCATGGAGCAAATCAACTCCTACCTCGACGAAAACCTGGACCCACCGCAGTTCGCTTACCGCCACAACAGATCAACGGTGGATGTGATCTCGCTGGCCCCCCACTCCGCTCTGGACCACTTGGACAACAAAAACTCATATGTCAGGCTGTTATTCATCGATTACAGCTCGGCATTTAACACAATCATCTCCTCCAAGCTGGTTACCAAACTCGCAGAACTGGGTCTCTGCGCATCCCTTTGCAATTGGATCCTCGACTTCCTCATTCACAGACCACAGTCTGTTCGTATTGGTGGAAATGTGTCAGCCTCGATAACAATCAGCACGGAAGCACATCAAGGCTGCGTGCTCAGCTCCCTGCTGTACTCACTCTATACTCATGACTGCGTAGCCGGTCATAGTGCGAACTCCATCATCAAGTTCGCTGACGACACCACTGTTGTGGGGCGTATCACTGATGGGGATGAATCAGAGTATAGAAGAGAGATCGAGCAACTGTCCATATGGTGCCAGCGCAATAACCTGGCCCTCAACACCAGCAAAACCAAGGAACTGATTGTGGACTTTTGAAGGAGTAGCAGGGGGACCCACAGCCCCATTTATATCAAAATGGTTGAAAGGGTCAAGAGCTTCAAGTTCCTGGGCGTGCACATCTCTGAAGATCTTTCCTGGTCCGAGAACACTAATGCAATTATCAAGAAAGCTCATCAGCGCCTCTACTTCCTGAGAAGATTACGGAGAGTCGGTTTGTCAAGGAAGACTCTCTCTAACTTCTACAGGTGCACAGTAGAGAGCATGCTGACCGGTTGCATCGTGGCTTGGTTCGGCAATTTGAGCGCCCAGGAGCAGAAAAGACTACAAAAAGTAGTAAACACTGCCCAGTCCATCATCGGCTCTGACCTTCCTTCCATCGAGGGGATTTATTGCAGTCGCTGCCTCAAAAAGGCTGGCAGTATCATCAAAGACCCACACCATTCTGGCCACACACTCATCTCCCTGCTACCTTCAGGTAGAAGGTACAGGAGCCTGAAGACTGCAACAACCAGGTTCAGGAATAGCTACTTCCCCACAACCATCAGGCTATTAAACCTGGCTCGGACAAAACTCTGATTATTAATAACCCATTTTCTGTTATTTGCACTTTATCAGTTTATTTATTCATGTGTGTATATGTTTATATTATGGTATATGGACACACTTATCTGTTTTGTAGTAAATGCCTACTATGTTCTGTGTGCTGAAGCAATGCAAGCATTTCATTGTCCTATACAGGGACACATGACAATAAACTCACTTGAACTTGTCTGTATGGAGTTTGTCAGCTTCCTCCCATGCTCCAAAGATGTAGGTTAATTGGCTTAGCATAAATGTAAATTATCTCTTGGATGGTATCAATTTGTGGGGATCGCTGGTCGGTGCGGGCTTGGCAGGCCGAACGGCATGTTTCCGCGCTGTATCTCTAAACTAAACTAAACAAAATAATTAAAGCTTGGGCTGCATCATTCTTGACCTGCCCCTGCCTTTCCATTTCCCCTACGGTGATCCCCATGTCTGCATTAGATATTAGTGACACCACCACATTAGTTGTGGTGAGGTGGTGGCAATGCTGACATAAGCTGATATGTCTGGATGGAGTGTGAAATAGGAGTTGAATGAGGATAAAGAAATGAAAACTGAACCGGATTGGTGAAACACAAAAAATGGAGAAGCAAAAAAACTGCAGTTGCTGAAAATGTGAAATAAAAACTGTTCAGGCAACAACCACAAGGAGAGAAGCAAAGTTAACATTCCAGGGTAATGTTTAAGAAGGAACTGCAGATGCTGGAAAATCGAAGGTAGACAAAAATGCTGGAGAAACTCAGCTGGTAAGGCAGCATCTATGGAGCGAAGGAAATAGACGACGTTTCGGGACGAGACCATTTTTCAGACTGATGTGGGGGTGGGGAGGTGGGAAGAAGAAAGGAAGAGGCGGAGACAGTAGGCTGAGGGAGAGCTGGGAAGGAGAGGGGAAAGAAGGAGTAAGCAGGGACTACCTAAAATTAGAGAAGTCAATGTTCATACCGTTGGGGTGTAAACTACCCAAGCGAAATATGAGGTGCTGCTCCTCCAATTTACGGTGGGCCTCACTTTGGCCATGGAGGAGGCCCAGGACAGAAAGGTTGGATTCGGAATGGGAGGGGGAGTTGAAGTACTGAGCCACCGGGAGATCAGGTTGGTTATTGCGAACCGAGCGGAGGTGTTGGACGAAGCGATCGCCAAGCCTACCCTTGGTCTCACCGATGTAGAGCAGCTGACACCTAGATGCAACAGATGAGGTTGGCGGAGGTGCAGGTGAACCTCTGCCGCACCTGGAAAGACTGCTTGGGTCCTTGGGTGGAATCAAGGGGGGAGCTAAAGCGACAAGTGAGCATTTCCTGTGGTTGCAAGGGGAAGTACCAGGAGAGGGGATGGTTTGGGTGGGAAGGGACGAATTGACCAGAGAGTTACGGAGGGTGTGGTCTCTGCGGAAAGCTGAAAGGGGAGGAGATGGGAAGATGTGGCCAGTGGTGGGCTCCCGTTGGAGGTGGCGAAAATGTTGGAGGATTATTTGTTGTATGTGACGGCTGATGGGGTGGAAGGTGAGGACAAGGGGGTCTCTGCCCTTGTTATAAGTGGGGGGATGGGGAGTGAGAGCAGAGTTACGGGGTATAGAAGAGACCCTGGTGAGAGCCTCACCTATAGTAGAAGAGGGAAACCCCTGTTCCCTAAAGAATGAGGACATCTCCGATGCCCTGGTTTGGAACACCTCATCCTGGGTGCAGATGCGGCGTAGACGGAGGAATTGTGAGTAGGGGATGGAGTCCTTTCAGGAAGCAGAGTGGGAAGAAGTGTAGTCCAGATAGCCATGGGAGTCAGTGGCTTTATAGTAGATGTCGATCAGTAGTCTGTCACCTGCGATGGAGATAGTGAGGTCTAGAAACCATAGGAAGATGTCGGAAATGGTCCAGGTGTATTTGAGTACCGGATGGAAGTTAGTGGTGAAATGGATGAAGTCAGTGAGTTGTTTATGGGTGCAGGAGGTAGCACCTATGCAGTCGTTGATGTAGTGGAGGTAGAGTTCGGGGATAGGGCCATGGTACGCCTCGAACAAGGATTGTTCGACGTACCCTACAAAGAGGCTGGCATAGCTTGGGCCCATGCACGTGCCCATAGCTATGCCATGGATTTGGAGGAAATGGGAGGAGTCAAACAAACAGTTGTTAAGGGTAAGGATCAGCTCCGCTAGGTGGAGGAGAGTATCGTTAGACGGGGATTGGTTGGTTCTATGGTTGAGGGAGAAATGGAGGGCTTTAAGACCCTCCTGGTGGGGGATGGAGGTGTAGAGTGACTGGACATCCATGGTGAAGATGAGGGAATGGGGGCCTAGAAAACAGAAGTCATGAGGAGATGAAGAGCATGTGAACACCTTGAACATGGGTAGGGAGGGATTTAACCAGGGGGGATAGGATGGAGTTGAGGTATGTGGAAATAAGTTCGGTGGGGCACAAACAGGCCGAAACAATGGGTCTGCCAGGACAGTCAGGTTTGTGGATTTTGGGTAGAAGGTAAAATCGGGCCATGCGGGGCTGGAGAACGATGAGGTTGGAGGCTTGGGAGGGCATGGAGCCGGAAGTGATGGTCAGCAATAGTGTTAGAGATAGTGGCCTGGTGCTCGTATGTGGGGTCATGGTCCAAGGACATGTAGGAGGATAATGATCAGTCATAAAACTGGCTGGATCTGTGAAATTGTTGAAATTAATATTAAGCTCCAAAGGCTGTAAGGTGTCTCATAAAAGATGAAATGTTGTTCCTCAAGCTTACATTTGGCTTGGTTGGAACAGTGCAATAAGTCAAACCGTAAAAGGTCTGAATAGAAGTGGATTTCGATTTATAATGAGGTGTAATTGGAAGCCTAGATTCACCTCTGTGAACTGAATAGTGGTGGCTGGCCGTGGTCACCCAATCTGCATTTGGTTTCTTCAATATAGAACAATTAAATAAGATCCATTCCTCAGACTGTGCTTTAAAACACTGGGTTGCTGCTACACCAGACATTGGTTGTCTCCCATGTAGAATTTCCATTTTTTCTGGTGCATGACCATGCAAATCATCGAATTATATTAATTAGACTGGAACTGCCCTTCAAGAAACTGCACATTCGATGTTCGATAGTTGTGAATGTAAAATCAAGAATGGTTGGCAAGTACTGGTGTTGTTACCAATGCTTTCAGAATTACTGACCTGACCATGTCAAAGTGGTTAGGTCACTGATTAGGGGAAATAAATGATGCATGTGGCTATCTGTCAGTACCAAACTTACACACCAACCGTGGTGCGACAGACAACCATTTAATTGTATTTCACACCCTTCACTGACACTTGCTATCTCAGTTTTACTGCTTGGCTTCCCTGTGTGAATGTGAACGAGTATTCAGCATCATGTAAAAAAATGTTAGAGGTAAGCTGGCACAGGCGCACATTAATTTGCAAGGGACAATTTAACTGAATAACTTATGTTAGTTTCCCTTCTATTTACAACCTTCATAGTAATCATGGACAGCCACCTGTACAGGACAAATACAATGATGATTTGACAATGATATTTAGTTGCAAAGCATCCCATAATATGTTGCACACAGAGCCTGACTCAGACAATTCGGTAGTTTCGTTAATGAGTTTGCATTGGTTAATTCTCTTCGTTAAATTAACTATCTATCCTGATAATTGGACCCTTGAAGGCAGGAGAAATGGAGAAAAACACATAACTATGTATACATAGATTGCCTTTAACTCTTTCCCACCAGTCTGCAGAATGTTCTGGATTGCTTTAGGACAACAAAGATTTAAACTATAGACATTTAATGAGACATTGCGGACAGAGAGAAAAATTGCATGACAATCAATATACAGTAAACCCCCATTATAACGGACCATGAGGGGAGAATGGTGTCTGTTATTGCCGATTGTCCGCTACAAATTGGTAGGGGGTTATCATTGTGTATGTAGCAGAAACAAACAACTGCAGTTGCTGATTAATACACAAAAGGACACAGATAACTCAGCAGGTCAGGCAGCATCTCTGGTGAACATGGTTGACGTCTTCAGACTCTCAGTCCAGAACTGACACCCTTCTTCAGACTCTCAGTCCAGAACTGGGCCTGGAATCCAGGTGAATTGGTGGCTCTGGTCTGCTGGTGGCCGGGAGAGGGGTGAGGATTGGCGGAGTCAACGGTTGTGGCCCACAGGTGGCTGGAGTGCAGGTAAGGGTCGGCAGTGGCGGTGGCTTGGAAACGGCCAAGGAAGCTGCGTGGGCTGGTGGCGACGGCAGATGGTCCGGCCTGGAAGGGTCGTGAGGGCAACCATGTTTTTTGCCCATGTTTGAGGACTCACATGAAGGCCAAATAAATGTTAATAATATTCATAGAAAATAGGTGCAGGAGGAGTCGGCCCTTTGAGTCAGCACCACCATTCATTGTGATCATGGCTGATCGTCCCCAATCAATAACCCGTGCCTGCCTTCTCCCCATATCCCTTGATTCCACTAGCGCTCTATCTAATTCTCTCTCAAATCCATCCAGTGACTTGGCCTCCACTGCCATCTGTGGCAGGGAATTCCACAAATTCACAACTCTCTGGGTGAAACAGTTTTTTCTCACCTCAGACTTAAATCGCTTCCCTTTTTTTCTAAGACTGTGGCCCCTGGTTCTGGACTCGCCCAACATTGCGAACATTTTTCCTGCATCTAGCTTGTCCAGTCCTTTTATAATTTTATATGTTTCTATAAGATACCCCCTCATCCTTCTAAACTCGAATGAATACAAGCCTAGTCTTTTCAATCTTTCCTCATATGACAGTCCCGCCATCCCAGGGATCAATCTCCTAAGATGTCATCAGGTAAATAACTAGTGCAAAGAATGAGGAAGCTTTTTAGCTGAATTATATCATTTATTTAACACCCAAATGCTACTCAAGGCTACACAAGTAAAGCTAAGCTTCCCAAGACACCCCTGTTGTCTATCATAATACTCTCCTGAAATCACCTCAACCTCTTTTCACTTAATGTCATCCAATTAAAGTACAAAATCTCACACTTGCCAACTCCATCTGCCTTTTCTCTGCTCATATCTGTAATTGGTGTATATCCCACTGTACACAACTCCACCTACGGTATGTTGGTGTCATCTGTGAACTTACTAACCAACCCATCTTCATTTACATCCAAGATTTTTCTGACTTGAAGTTCAGAGGTTCCAGCACAGTTCCCTGTGCAACATCTCTGGTCACAAACCGCCTGCCAATTCTCTAACTTTTATGTCTAAGCCAGTTTGAAATCCAAACTACCAAGTCACCGCGAATCCCATGCATCTCAAGCTTTTAGAACAACTTACCATTGATTGCCTACATACATCTTAGGAAGGCTATGTCCCCTCATCAATCACCTTCATCACCTCCTCAAAAAGCTCAATTAAATTAGTAAGATGAACTGCCATGGACGGAGTCCCTATTTAGTCTATTCTCTTCCAAATGCACGCAAATTCTATCCTGGAGAATTCCTTCCAATAGCTCCCTGATGCGAAGCTCACCGGCCTTTAATTTCCCAATCTCTACTTCCTTTCTTAAACAAGGGAATAATATTGGCTGATCTCCAGTCTTCCGAGACCTCGCCAGGACCTGGCTAGAAATCCTTCATCAAGGCCCCTGCAATCTCCTCTCTTGCCTTTCTCAATAATATGGGATGGATTCTCGCAGGCCCAGGAGTTTCATTCACCTCAATAATGGAAGCCCCTTGGATTCCCAATCTCACGACCACAGGCACAATAAAACACCACACGCAGTCTGCAGTTTCCCAGGTTAATATTAAAAGATTTTAAGAAAAAAGGGTTCTGAAGAAGGGTTTTGACCCGAAATGTTGCCTATTACCTTCGCTCCATAGATGCTGCCTCACCCGCTGAGTTTCTCCAGCATTTTTGCTACCTTAAGAAAAAACATGTACTTTTATTGTATTTTATCCACCTACACCTAAAATAACTTGAATTGGTAGTAGTAGATTTGGAAATTCTTTAATCAGGCAGGATTATAACTAGGTTCATAGAGTGGTGAACTCAATTCTATTATATCTCAGTATCTGAGGAGATCAGTTTTAGACTACTTATCCTATTTCCTGGTGCCATCAATAAGTCATTGATAGGAAATGATCAAGCTGTTTGATGTGACAGCTGTAAGAAATATGCTATCACATCAAATCTGACAATCCCTATGGTAGGATGCAGAGGACAGTCAGATAGTTATTGACTTTGTGGTCTTATTATAATGGGTTATATGGCAATAAAAATCAATTGCTCATTTATAATTTCTTAAAGAGCATTTGTCACTTAATCAAAATGGGCATAATAAATATAATTTCTGCTGCTGGAACTACTAAGCATTACTAACATTTTGTATTTTTGTTATAAATCATTTTGGCTGCTAAAACACATTCAATTAAATTTTGCCCATCCATTTAGCCATTATCTCTTGATTGGGAATTTAACAGTTGCTTCCTATTAAAGATATAATATTGATTGAATAGATACAAAGGGGGTCATGGCTTTGAAATCTGCTACTAGAAAGATAGTTTCCTGAGGTTTCTCTGTCCTTCTGACCTCAAAAGATTTGGTGTTATTTTAACATTAAAAATGTGTGCAAAGTTTGCACTTAAATTCCCAACAGACCATTCTCAGTGATACAAAATAAAAATTGATAAACGACACTGTAAATATCAAGAGCAAAATTAACAAACTAACGAGTTTAAAATTATTATTTTGATCCTGTAACTCGAAAGTACGATTTTAAGCAGATTGACTTTGGTTTCTAGTATGATACAATATGATAAGATACGATAAAATATTTATCCCAGGAGGGAAATTGATCTGCCAACAGTCATAAAAAACACAAATCCATGAAACATGAAATCAAAGTGACAAGTGGAAAGGCTTGGTGGATGTGCAAAGATTGAGGAGGGGTTGGGGGGGGGGGGGGGGGGGGGGGGGGGGGGAGTCAGTCTCAGTCTCAGTCTACCCCACAACAGAAGGGGAAGGAGTTGTAAAGTTTGATAGCCACAGGGAAGAAGGATCGCCTGTGGCGTTCTGTCCTGCATCTTGGTGGAACCAGTCTGTTGCTGAAGGTACTCCTCAGGTTGACCAGTGTGTCTTGGAGGGGGTGAGCTGTATTGTCCAGGATCCTCCACAGTTTGAAGAGCATCTCCCCCTCCAAGACCACCTCCCTCAATCCAACTCCACCCCCAGGATGGAGCCAGCCTTTGCTGATGAGTCTGTTGATCCTATTGGCGTCCGCAGCCTTAGCCCTGCTGCCCCAGCACGCGGCAGCGAAGACGATGGCACTGGCTAAGGGTCTATAATCTAGCTTTAAACCACAGTTTAAGGACTTTGCTTGGAATTTGTGCAAGAAAACAGTTGGATTATGCTCAACATCAAAGTGTGGCTGCTTCTTTAGTCTCCTTGCTCGGGCAGTTTATCATTCGAACTCGGGTTCACAACGTACTGGGGTAGTAGCAGGCATTGGGGGAGAAATTAGATTTTGATTCAACCAATTTTTTGCAGCATTTAACAGGCTAATGAGACCCAGTTTTAGAAAGCAACATTCTTTCTTCCAAGGACAGTGAAAGATATCCAACCCAAAGCTGGACCAGGCTATTTTACAGGTCCTCTCAATGTCCATCTACAACACCTGCTGAGTAATTTACATTGACAAATTGAGAAATCTTCAGCAGTCATTATGACCTAAGAAATGATCACCATTGATTAAATGTATGAACGTATGATAGAGGATCCAGAGTTTTTTAAATGGTACTAATTCCAAGCAGAGGCATGATTTGGTGGCTTCCAGCCCAGTAATCGCTGTAAATGTTAATTAACATGGTAGGGCATATTTTGACGTCATTAACCTGTGCTTAATTAAAAAGGTGAATGTACAAAACAACCAATAAGATGAGACTAAGTTAATTCAATCCTCAATTTATGTGTAATATGTGTAATCTGCACACTTCACAAGTTTTCTCATTTGACAAACAAATAAAATACAGGAAACCCTTGATTTAGCAGATCTCTTTATAACGGATTTCGGTTATAGCGGATGGTTCTGCCGACTGCTGCCGATGCCACCGCAGCTCACACTGCCTCCCTGGCCACTTCCAGGCCCAACTGCTCACGAAACCCTGGCTCCCACCCCCACTCCAGCAGCTTCCAGCTGCCACCGCTACTGCTGACCCTTTCCTGCACTCCGGCCGCTCGTGGGCAATGACTATTGGCTCTGCCAATCCTCGCCACTTCCCCAGCTGCCAGCAGGCCAAGGCCGCCAACTCACCTGGATTTCAGGCCCAGCTCCAGAACGAGAGTCTGAAGAAGGGTCTCGACCTAAAACGTTACCTATCCATGTTCACCCCCACAGATTCTGTTATAACAAGGGTTTACTGTAGTGTCTATCCTTTTGCATTTTTAACATTGGTATATCAGAATAAGTACAGGTTTCCCATTAACAAAATCTTACTTTGTAGTCTTCCTCCGACAAAAAGCCTTTCCCTGGTGTGCTTATATTTCTTTATATACTGTATCTTTTATCCAGTCACAGAAACTGGCAACAAATGCATTCCACCACAATGAGTATGAGGTGTTTTCTCATTATCTACACAAGCTAACAAAGTACTTATTGTTTAGTCAATGGAGCAGATGACTTCCATTTAACAATAATTTCTTTTTCTAAAACATGCACTCAATTAATAAATGATATTCCAATACATTCTGCAGGGAAACGGCCAAAATGTTCTATTTTTTGACATTCACTTTAACAGAACAGTTTTTACAAAAGGGCAGCTTATTTTAAGAACATCCTGATGTGCAATAATAAGGCTTGAGTTTAGTGCCTGCTTTCAAAAGACAAGCCTGTACAGATAATCTGCCCAGACTTCAATAATAAATTTTACAGGATTGGAGCTTGCATGCGGTCAATGTTATTACCACCGGCGATTATTATGGGTGGGGAAAAAAGTGCAATGTGCATTGTGCCATAATTTTGCAGTGTCTCAACTTTTACCGCTGAGGGAATCATTTCCCTCCTGTGTTAAAAAAATTATCTTATAAACTCAATTGCAAAGGCCAGGATGAAAAAAAGCAATTTTCCAGTGCAATTCTCGTGATGAACTTTGCAGATGTGAATGCAATTTGATTTTTTCACTTTCAAATTTCTTTACTAAAATGTTAGCAACACCTTTGCATCCATGCTTTCTGCAAGACAAATGTGCATACTAAAAGTGTGGAAACATTTCAAACTGAAAACTAAAATAGCTGAAAATTGCAAGTTACTTTGTAAACAAATCGCACATGCATGTTAACTGTTTTTTGGAATATATTTTCTAATTATAACTCTCTACTGAAATGATTACTAAAATGCCAGCAGGCCAGCGTACCATTCCAATCAATCAGTCTGCTTATGCTCTGTGATTCCAAAACACTAAAGTAGAAAAGTGATGTATTCTAGTAGAACCAATTCCTTTGCCTTGTTGCCTCAACAACTAAACGTTACATCCAAGTGTAGCCCATTAATGCCCTATCCAGGATAATGCTATTGTGTAATGAATTATGACTGCGGGCATTCTGCTGAAGTGTTGTGCTTGTTTACACTTCTCACTTCCTACAGTGCACTTGACCTCTATCATAAACTCCACCATTGAGCTATAAACTAGACTAGTGTGCTCTTGTTCATTGGACATTAATCTTGCCATGCAGAGGTACTTTAATCTTAATATTGCTCACCCACTCCTGGATTTCCCAACAATTGGTCTTTGATATTTTAATCCTGTTAGTGTTCAAGTGCTGTAGATGATGCATCAATTTCAATGAACATATACAAACTAAGCAGTACTACAAATACAAGTACTATTCTGATTAACATGATGGACAGATGGTTTATTTGAATATAGTCACAACATTCTGGAGGTGAAAACTGAGTGCTCATGTCACAAGTGATTTAAAAAAAAATTAGAATTAGATCCTTTAGATCCTTTATTTGTCATTCAGACCTTACGGTCTGAACGAAATGTCGTTACCTGCAGCCATACATACAATAATACAATAATAAACAACAGAACAGACAGTAAACACAAATTAACATCCACCACAGTGAGTCCACCAAGCACCTCCTCACTGTGATGGAGGCAAAAATCTTAGGGCTGCAGTCTCTTCTCTCCTCTTCTCCCTCTGCGCTGAGGCTATACCCCACCGGGCGATGGTAAAATCAGTCCCGCGGCTCACCGAGCTCTGCGAACGGGCCGGTTCAAACGGGCCGGGGTGGTCGAAGCTGCCGCCCTCCAGTCCAGCGGACACAGCTGTTGACGACGTCGTCCATTGGCCCGCGGCTGAACCCCGGACTCAGGCCGCCGCCACCAGAACGCCGTCTCAGCCACCGGAGCACCGTTCCAGTCCCGAGCCGGGTCGCCCTCACGTGAGCGTCTCAGCCCCGCGCCAGGCCGCCCCCATGGGACCGCCGTTACCCTCGAGCTGGGCCACCCCGACGGGAGCGCCGTTACCCTCGAGCCGGGCCGCCCTCACGGGAGCGTCACAGCCCCTCACGGGAGCGCCGTTCCAGCCCCGTGCTGGGCCGCCCTCACGGGAGCACCGTTACCCTCGAGCCGGGCCGCCCTCGCGGGAGCGTCACAGCCCCTCACGGGAGCGCCGTTCCAGCCCCGAGCTGGGTCGCCCTCACGGGAGCGAGCCCAGGGCGAGTCCTGACAGGCTGCCTCCGGAGCCTCGAGGTCGCCAGCTCCGCCATTAGGCCTCAGCGCAGAGAAGGGGGATACGACAAAAAATTGCATTCCCCCGAAGGGAGAGACAGCAAGCCCTGTTTCAACCCCCCCACCCTTCCCCCCCCCCCCCCACACACATAAACACAACCTAAAACCAAAAACGTAGCTAAACAAAACGAAAAAAACAACACAAAAAAGTAAAAACAAACGGACTGCAGGCGAGCCGCAGCCGTTCACCAGCGCCGCCACTAGCACAAGATACTGACAACACTGATTTGATTCCACTGGATTGTAGCAAACATGACTGAAACTCTGAGCAGTACTGTCTGACAATTTGAGGAGCTCCACTTGTACTTGGACCCAACAATTATCAGTAAATTTACAGAGGCATTTGATAAGATGCCACAAAGTTTATTATGGAAAATAAAAGCTCATGGTGTAAGAGATAACATATCAATGTGGTTAAAAAATAACCCATGCCCATACAAGATGAAACTCATACCCACTCAGTATGATAGGCATAAATTAAGCTTTTTCTTGTTAACTAGGTGTAACAAGTGGTGTGTCACAAAGTGCTCAACATTTCGAATTCATTTCCAAGTCTTGGATGATGGGACCAAAGAAAGATAACTAAATTTGATGATGGCACATAAGGGAAGTTGTGAAGAAGACACAAGGAGGCTGCAAAGGCATTCAGGTAGGTGATGTGAAAAGGAAATAATCTGGCAATAGAACAATAATGTGAGGCAGTGTGTCTGTCTTGATTGAAAAAATAGAAAGGAAGAATATTATAAAATTAATGAGAAATTACAGAGCTGTGAGAAGCAGAGGGATGCGGGTGTCCGAGAACATGATTTGTGGAAGTTTAGCATGTGGGTGAAGCAAGTAATTATGGCAGCTAACAAATTGTAACCATTTATTGCTAGGGGAATGAATACAAGCTATGGGGAGATTTTGCTTCAGATCTGCAGCACTGGCAAGACTACATCCGGAATTCCGTGTTTAGTGTATTAGTCTCCTTACTTTAAAAAAGGATGCTAATGTGCTGGAAGAAGTTCAGAAGGAGTTTACTGGATCTGGAATTGACGTGATGAAAGATTGGATAAGTTATGCATGTTTCTGCTGAAGTTCAGATTAGCAAAAGGGGATTTGGTTGAAACATAATATCCTGAGGAATCTCATCAGGGTGGATGCTGAGACAATATCTTGTTTTATGAGGGTATATACAATGAGATATTATTATTATTTAAAATAAAGCATTGATTATTTAATACAGAGATGAGGTCATTTTTTTCTCTCAGATGGTCATGAGTCTTTTTAACGCTCTACCTCAAAGGGCGGGTGGAAGTAAAGTTTTTGAAAGTTTAAGGCGGATGTAGATACATCCATGATAAGAAGGTGAAAGGATATCATGGATATTTGGGAATGCATAAATGAGGTTACAATCAGATCACCCGTTATCCTACTAAAAGGCAGAGCTGAGTTGAGCGGTAAGGTGGTCTCTCCTGACCCTACTTTGTATGTCACTGTCAGCTGATTGCTTTTGTTGACATTTCACGTTGAGCCTACCATCAATTGAGATGCACAAAAGATTTCCTTGTATCTTTATTGATGAGTTTTATTGCACAGGGTCTGGAAAAAAATTGTGAAATGATGGCAGATTCATCTGTTGGAATTTCCCATTGACAAAAAGTAACCTGCAGGTCACTGAAATGTTGCTCGATGTCGTCTTTAGCACAATATCATGTAGTTCATTGAGTTAGGAACAATGTATCTTTGGGAAAATGTCCCTGTTTTCCTCCAGAAAGTGAGCACAACATTTCATTTTATGCTGAAGACGTTTGCACTCTGCTATCTCTTAGATTCAGCTAATTCAGAGGAAAGAATATATGTAGCCAGCCACGAGAACCAGGCTGTGTTTTTCAGTGAGAGATGAATAGGTCATCTATAAAAACTGACTCAATTTTGAAGTGAAGTTCAAAGAAATGTACCTATACCCCAATGATCGTCACTGAGCTTGCATGTGCAGCAATGTATGGATGACATGCTTGTTTGCCATCCTCTGATACAGAAGAGAAAATTCAAGAATCAAGCTTTTATAGTGTTTAAAGAGGAATTTCCAGCCTTCAAATTAATTTTTATGTGGTCATTTCTAACTCTGTTTCTCTCTCCATAAATGATGTTTAACCAGTTGTGCATTTCTAGCACTTGTTGTTTTATTTCACATTTCCAGTATCTGCAGTATCTTAGATATGGAACATATTCTGTTGGCAGTAAGTATAACTGTATTACTTTGATCAAAAATAATCTGACACATATTGCTGCCCTATTGTCACTGATTTTGTTCCATTGCTGCAGAGGTCAATGCATTGTGAACAGAATATTTTATTGATTTATGATGTGGTAAGGCAAATGGAAATTCTCTTTGGCTGTTATCTTGGTAGGCACATACTAACAAAACATAATGCCTACATTGTACGTCAATAAATGTACCACAAAGATTCTGGCCTCTTATGTTCCACTTTAACAAATGCTTGTTACTGGGGCAACGATAACAATATCCTTTATGCGAAGAACGTTGCACAGAAGGGTTTAGACATTTTCATGTAATCTGCCTACTTTAAGGTTAGAACTACTAGAGAAAGTCAAAAGTGGTCTTTGTCATATTTAACCTAATCACTCAAAATAGCCCAAATAAATCAATTCCAATCAAATTAGCAGTAATCCAAAGTGAATTAAATAGTTGTTGAAGGGAATCTTTTCAGCATTTAAGATGATGGGAGACTCAGCAAGAGCAACCAGTTGGGATTTGGCTCTAAATACAAACAAAGCTCCCTAAGTCTTCAGTTTCTGGAACAACTTCTTCCCTTCTGTTATCAAACTATTGAACAGTTCTCCCATAAGCAAGGGTGAAATCGGTGAAGTCCCAATTTTCCAATCTACCTCATTGCAGATATTATACTTTTTTCTGTAACTGTAGCACAACTATGCTGTAAAACTATATTCTGCACTCAGGTACTTTTCTCCTTGTATTACCGGTTGTACTTATGTGGGACTAAACTGTACTTATGTATAGTATTTGATCTGTCAGGGTAGCAAGCAAACAAAAGCTTTTCACTGTATAGGGACTGTCCCACTGCGGCGACCTAATTGGCGAGTTTAGAAGAGCTTGCCCTCGACTCATACTCGCAGCATGGTCGACACGAGGTCCTAGGAGGTCTTTGTAACTCTCCTTCATGCTCAAGACTAGTTCCCTCATACTCAAGGCCTCAGATAGGTCGCGGCGTTTTTATCAACATGCTGAAAAATGCCCGCGAGTAAAAAAAGGTCGCCATGGAAAAAAATCAATATTTTTTTTACTCGTAGGTTTAGTCGAAGTTGGTTGTAGTAGGTCGGCATGTAATCGAGGGTAGTCGAAGGTTATCAAAGGTAGTCAAAGGTAGTCGTAGATAGTCTTCAACATAATCGAAGGGAGGTCGAAGGAGATCGAAGGAGATCGTCTTCACTCCCCACTATTCGGTGTCCAATTTTCCCCGAAGCTAGTCGAAGCTAGTTGAAGCTAGTCTTCAACATAGTCGAAGGAGGTTTTTCACATAGTCGAAGGAGGTCTTCAACTCGCCAATTAGGTCGCCGCAGTGGGACATCCCCTTAAGTCTGTACATGTGACAATAATAAACCAATACCAATTTTGATACCTTTTGTTGCAACTTACCTTTATTGACCAGTGGAATTTTAATCAGTGTTGTCAGTGCCTTTGTGTTGGATACAACCCGAGTTCCAATTAACAATGGAATTACAACCAGACAATAACCACTCATCTCCGAGTTCAACCACAGACTTGAGCACAGGACCCACTACTGTGCACTACAGCACAGTACTGAAGGGACATGGCACTGCTGAAGGAGATGGGGCATGGGAGGCAATGACTTCAGGGTGACATATAAACCTCATCTGCTCTCCTAAGTGGAGGGAAAAGATTCCAGTGGCATTTTGAAAATGAGTGGTGACTAGGGGTATTCCCTCCATTCCTATAAATATTTATTCCCCCATTCAATTTTGGAAAAATATATGATCATTACCACATTGCAGCTTTGTGGCTGGTTGCTGTGCAAAAAAACCACTGCTGAATTTTCTGTATTGCCCCAGCAGCCACACTTCAAGAGTTTGGCTGTAAAGCACTTCAGAATATTCTGGAAACTGCGACATAAATACAAGTCTTACTTCACTTTATTCAACTGACGTATATTGTTAAAGAAAAACTCCTGCAAGTCCTGGATGTCTCAGATCAGCAGGAATTATACAATAGATCAGTTAGTAATTGTGAAAGGAAAATATAAATAATGGTTTCTCAGCCATGTAGCCCTTCATTAAAACAGGCACGCAAGATAAATTAAAAATGTAATAAATATGGAAGAATACGTCAATGAACATTGAATGCAAATACACTGGAACAGACTGGAGGTTAAATATTTCATATTTATTATATCATCAGTTATATCATCAGTTCCTTTATTGATTAACTGTGATTAAGTATTATGCTAGAGTTGACATTTCAGTCTTAGAGAATTCAATCTTCAAACAGGCATGCCTTCAGAAATAAACTACATAACTCCAGGTGTCACACAATCATTGTATTAAAATGCAGGGTCTGACCTTTTTTTATGGGAAAGGTCCCTGCTATTTTTATATGCACTTGTAACATTAATTAACACTGGGAGCAGCGTAGAGTCTGCACATCAGATAAAACAGCCTACTGTTGTCCACAGTATTGCTCAATTACAGATGTCTGCATTTCTCACGTCATCAATTTGTTCACTCTAACCAGTTCTCAAGTGATCCTGAACATTTCCCCATGACATGACAGGGCAGTTCACTGAGTATCTCGCACCTTGTCCTGCAACATTAAACTCGAACCTTTGCTATTAACAGGTCAAAGGAGAAGAACTGCCAAGGAGGAGTGAATTCCTCAGCTTTGATTCGAGAACTGCTACCAAATACAAGTCCTTTGTTTCTTTAACAGACTATTTGCACTTGATATGCATTTGTGAGCAACCATAGCACAGGCAGAGAAGCAAACAACAATGGTACCAAACTGTGTATGAAGAATACGATGAACTAGTACCCTACCCCCTTGGCAGAAATTATTAGTTCTCCCTATTACGTCCAGCCTTAAGTCTAGGCATTCAGGCCAGCAGCAAACATGGGGATTTCAAAAGGCCAATCCAAGTTTTCATTGGGATTGTCAGTGCACCCTTAAAGTATCTGATTAAAGTCCTTGGAGTAGACAAAGGTCTCAGATAAAAAAGTGATTACATTTCTATCTTCAATCTAATAAGATCAAAATAGAACAAGTTGTCCTACAACTTTAGGCAATGATTGCCATACGCAAGAAGAAGAAGAAGTTTTCTATCTTGCATTTAGGTGCTGGTCCCAGTAAAGTGGTAAGCTTCTCCTCCGCTCTAAGATCTTTGATCTCCACCCAACTGTCAAACACTTCCCTCACCTGTATCCATCTATCATTTGCCAGGCAGCGTCCCACTCCCACTTCTTTTCCATTTCTCTCTCATCGACTCCACCAGTTTGAAGAAAGGTATCGACCCAAAACGCCATTTGTCTGTTCCCTCCAGAGATGCTGCCTGACCCACTGAGTTCCTCCAGCACTTTATGTTTTGTTCAAGATACACCTGCAGTTTCTCATGTTTCCAAAAGTAAAATCTAATTTACACACATATATATAGTAATGAAAGGATTTAGTAAATATTATATGATAATGCATACATATCAAACCACTTCTGAAGTTTGATGCATTAAAATAATATCTTGTGCTTTTAAACTCAAACAACAAATTTCTAATGCAATTACAATGTATGAAATCCTGGAAACCTGGAGGACTAGGTCTCATTATCATTTATACACTGACTGCATTTGTATTCTACTTTTGCCCAGAGATGGGGCAACTTGAGAGGCTATCAATGGATAGGGAAGCAAAGTGCAGAAGAACACAAGAAAATGGCAGCAGGAGAAAGCCAAGAGGCCCCTCAAGCCTGTCTAGCCATTCAGTAAGATCATGCCTGATCTATGCTGGCCTCATCTCCTCTGTGCCAACAGCCGCAGACTATTATTGGGACTCCCCAGAAACAAGGAAAAATTACTGGCTAGACGTGGGAGGCAGTGGGGTTGGAGGGTCAGTTTCACCATATCACATGGAAGGCAGCTGGAAACCCAGAGTCTCGGGTGAACAAAGAACAGCACACAGGGACAGCAACAAAAGGGCACAATGATGGTAGGTTTGTTTGAGAACATTCCTGCCTTCTCAGCAAAGTTATAAATGTACTAACCTGTTTGAAGTAACTTCCCATTTCCATTATGCTGTCAGGCATCCGCCTGCATTAAAGGAGTCTGGTTTTAATATTGCAGTCAATAGCCCCATCCCTCTAGAACAGGACATTGGAGTTACAAACAACTTGTTTCAATTTATTCAATTCATTAAAATATTTTCAGCAACTTTCCCAAGATCCACCCCTTCACCAAAGATAGGGATCATGGAGGATCGTGAGATCATTGTGGAGAATATTAATATGCGACCGCAGTTTGAGGTTAAGGAGGAGGTGGTGCTGGGGCATTAAGGTGGTTAAATCCCCACCACCTGATGGGATCTATCCCAGGTTATTGATAGAGGTAAGAGAGGAGATTGAGGGAGCCTAGACCAAGATCTTTGCATCTTCTCCAGCTACAGGCAAGGTCACAGATGACTGGAGAGTAGCTAATGTTGTTCAAAGTCAAACTCAAAGTCAAAGTAGCCTTTATTGTCATTCAGACCTTTCAGTCTGAACAAAATTTTGTTGCCTTGCAGTCATACATATAATAAAAATGACAAAAACACACAATAAACACAAATTTAACATCCACCACAGTGAGTTCACCAGGCACCTCCTCACTGTGATGGAAGGCAAAAATCTTAAAGTCCTTGTCTCTTCCCTCCTTGTTCTCCCTCTGCTCCGAGGTGACCTGTGAGCTCCAGACGTTGTCGTCCACCGGGGCCCGTGGCCGATCCTCCGAGGTCAGGTCGCCGCTGCCGCCGGAATGCCACAACTCCGTTGTCGGGTCGCCGCTGCCGCCGGAACGCCACATCTCCGATGCCGGGTCGCCGCTGCCGCTGCCACCTGAACGCCACAGCTCCGATGTTGCCGCTGGAATGCTGCCCCAGCTCCGAGGCCGCCAGCTCTGCCATTAGGCCTCGGCGCAGACGGAGACGGACACGGGGGATACGACAAGAGAAGTCGCATCTCCCCGAAGGAAGAGACCAAAAACACGTTTCTCCCCCCCACTCCCCACACCCATACACAACATAATAAATAAAACCAAAAATTAATTAAACAGGACAAAAGAACAAACAAAAAAAGAAAAAAACAAACGGACTGCAGGCGAGCCGCAGCTGCTGAGGCAGCGCCGCCATCTTGAAATGATCTTGGCTGGTAAATGATCTTGGCTGGTTGAAATGAAAGGCTGGTAAACCTCACGTCAGTGGTAGGGAAACTATTGGAGAGATTTGCACGGGATAGGATTTACTCCCTGTAGTGGCAGATTTTTATATCGTTCAAGAGATTACTCCCTCTAGCCGCTAAGTGGGCTCATGGTTAAGGGGAATGTCGTTATACGCATGTGAGCTCTCCGTCCGAGACCTTCAGAGCTTCTTCACAGATAAATCTTCAAAACACAGTCCTTTGATTAATACATTCTTTATTGTTGATGAAAAACAGTAGTAGGGTTTCGGCCCGAAACGCCGCCTATTTCCTTCGCTCCATAGATGCTGCTGCACCCGCTGAGTTTCTCCAGCAATTTTGTGTACCTTCTAAGGTACATCCAAACTTCTTCCGACGTACACTATAATCTTCATCAAACTCCAGCTTATTGCATTAAACGTTAGAAAACTCCTCGTGTCTCCGTTACACTTCGCATGGTCTCCGTTACACTTCGCATGGTCAAAGGGTGAACCTTCCCCATGCTCGTCCAAAACTAAATTGAAAACTAAGCTTCTACGCAAGAAACTTAGCTCCAAACACGCCCTAAAATACGTCATAAATCCCACCCACAATATAAAGGGCAGTCTAAAATTTAAAGACATGTGTCATAGTTAATGACACACAAACAAGCCAAATGGCCACTACATACCGGACCCTAATTGTTCCGAGTATATGACGAGGCAATTATTAATAAACATCAAAAAAGTAGCCATGAAGGCTTAACATATATCAAAAACAAAAAGTCAGGGAATTGAACCCTGGTCTCCTGCATGACAGGTGGGGATACTAACCACTATACTAATGAGGGGACAAAAATAGCATGCACTATATATCCGTAATCAGAATTCTTCATCGACTCTTCCATCTTCACTTTCGCCTTCTAGAAGCAAGCATAACTAGGTTATTATTCTTATTAAAACACTGTTTTTTGTTTAAAGTCGTACCGTGCGCACCAAACCCTTAAAAATAATTGCGAGGTGCTACATCTTGGCAGGCCAAATCAAAATAGGACGTTCATGGTAAATGGTAGGGAATTGAAGAATGCAGGTGAACAGAGGGATCTGGGAATAACTGTGCACAGTTCCCTGAAAGTGGAATCTCATGTAGATAGGGAGGTAAATAAAGCTTTTGGTGTGCTGGCCTTTATAAATCAGATTCAGATTCAGATTCAATTCAGATTCAGATTCAATTTTAATTGTCATTGTCAGTGTACAGTAGAGACAACGAAATGCATTTAGCATCTCCCTGGAATCAGAGCATTGAGTATAGAAGTTGGGATGTAATGGTAAAATTGTACAAGGCATTGGTGAGGCCATTTCTGGAGTATGGTGTACAATTTTGGTCACCTAATTATAGGAAGGATGTCAACAAAATAGAGAGAGTACAGAGGAGATTTACTAGAATGTTACCTGGGTTTCAGCAACTAAGTTACAGAGAAAGGTTGAACAAGTTAGGGCTTTATTCTTTGGAGCGCAGAAGGTTAAGGGGGGACTTGATAGAGGTCTTTAAAATGATGAGAGGGATAGACAGAGTTGACGTGGATAAGCTTTTCCCACTGAGAGTCGGGAAGATTCAAACAAGGGGACATGACTTGAGAATTAAGGGACAGAAGTTTAGGGGTAACATGAGGGGGAACTTCTTTACTCAGAGAGTGGTGACTGTGTGGAATGAGCTTCCAGTGAAGGTGGTGGAGGCAGGTTCGTTTTTATCATTTAAAAATAAATTGGATAGTTATATGGACGGGAAAGGAATGGAGGGTTATGGTCTGAGTGCAGGTGTATGGGACTAGGGGAGAATACGTGTTCGGCATGGACTAGAAGGGTCGAGATGGCCTGTTTCCGTGTTGTAATTGTTATATGGTTATTATATGGTTATATAATAAGGCATGATACCCAGTATATAGTCCAAAACATAACAGTCCAAAGCTTTAATAGCATGAAATGTCTTCCTCCATGTCCGATCAACTCATGGATGTGTTGTAACAGTAATGTTGAAGTGTGAAAATCCTTCACAAGTAAAACAGGATTTTTAGCAATAAAGTCCACCGTTAGGCTTGATTTAATTTCCGGATCAGTAGCAGAGATTTCAAATCCCAGCTCAAACTTTGGCAATTCTCTGTCTGGCTTACAGAAAGAGTCAAGTCAAGTCAAGTCAAGTTTATTTGTCACATACACATACGAGATGTGCAGTGAAATGAAAGTGGCAATGCTCGCAGACTTTTGTGCAAAAAGACAAACAACCAAACAAACTATAAACACAATCATAACACACATATACCTTTACATAATAAATAATGGAAGGAAAAACGTTCAGTAGAGTTAGTCCCTGGTGAGATAGGTTAAGAGGGGACTTGATAGAGGTCTTTAAAATGATGAGAGGGATAGACAGAGTTGACGTGGATACGTATTCTCCCCTAGTCCCATATACCTGCGCTCAGTTTAGTTCATTGATCCATCTCTTCTCGCTTAAGAAGCGGTTCACTTTCGGTTCTCTGGAAACTTCATCCGCAGGATTTTCTTTTGTGTTAATATATTTCAGTTGTACAACATTAGTAACTCCCAATGCTCTTTCCATTGGCAGATTGTCTCTGTCCAGATCCAACTCTCTGGTTTCTTTGGCTCTATTATCTAGTGGAATGCTTTCACAATTGTCGCTGATCCACTTGGAAAGTGTGAATCCTCCCTTATTGCAAAGGGAAGTCAGATGTTCTACTGGTTGAATTGCTTCCTGCTCCGTAGACATGGATTTTAAGCAATCATCCATGTAGAAATTATTCTTCAAAGAGATTCTTACTTCATGAAATTTTGTATTCTCGCCAAACTTGAGTTTCAAATTCTGGGTATGTTGCTCTGCCATATGACGATTATTCGGCAGATTAACACTTTCTTGTTTGAAAGGCAAGTCCAGACAATAGTGTCCGTCAATCTTTACTGAGTAGTTCATAATATCCATGAACTTCAACTCTTCATTCGACATCTCTTCAGATTCCTTGCTGGTACGTTCCTTGAAGTCATGATTATATAGCTTCATGACTTTTATATGGCTTTTCTAATTTATCAGTAGATATTTGATTAACAGCAATGGTAGGATAGTTCTTCTGATTCTTGTTTTCATTATTCCTTTTCAAGGAGCCATAGATTCCCTTTCTTATATAATCTGCACAACCAGGAAACTTCTAGAAGGTCACCTGACCTCAGTCACGGGGCACAGGCACATTTGCCAGCCTCTGCTTTTGGCCTCAAGGGGCACTGGCATTTATATTACATATACATCACATCTCCCCCTTCACTTTAATTACATCACAGTCTGTAAACAGTGAAGTTCTGCAAGGATCTGTGCTGGGACTGCACCTGATAGAGAACTGGTTGGCAGACAGGAAGCAAAGAGTAGGAATTAACCGTTTTTTTTCAGAATGGCAGGCAGTGACTAGTGGGGTGTCGCAAGACTCGGACCCCAGTTATTTACAATATATATTAACGATTTAGTCGAGGGAATTAAATATTACATCTCCAAGTGTGCGGATGGCATAAAGCTGGGTTGCTTTGTGAGCTGCGAGGAGGATACTATGAGGCTGCATGGTGACTTGAATAGGTAAGGTGAGGAGGCAGATGCATGGCAGATGCAGCATAATGTGGATACATGCGAGGTTATCCACTTTGGAGACAAGAACAGGAAGGCAGATTATTATCGGAATGGTGTCAGATTAGGAAAAGGGGAGGTGCAACGATATCTAGGCGTGCTTGTACATCAAGCATGCAGGTACAGCAGGCAGGGAAGAAAGCTAATGGACCACACCTGGTGTATTGTGTGCTATTTTGGTCTCCTAATTTGAAACATAGAAACATAGAAACATAGAAAGTAGGTGCGAGAGTAGACCACCAGGTCCGTCGAGCCCGCACCGCCATTCGCTCATGGCTGAACACTAAACAGACACACTTACCCACAAACAGTAGACACAAGACACAGAACACAAGACACTACCCTCCCCTTTATACCGCTATCACCCCTCTCCACCCCAAGAACCTCGTGATCTCCTGGGGGAGGCAAAAAAACGGATAAAAACCCAGGTCCAATTCGGGAAAAAAATCCGGGAAATTCCTCTCCGACCCCAATCCAGGCGATCGACACTTGTCCAGGAGATCACTCAGGTCTTACTATACTAACCATACCTAGGTCCATATCCCTGCCCTCTCCCCGTAGCCCCTTATCCCCTTGGCAGCTAAAAAAACATCTATTTTAGACTTAAATATATTTAACTTTTCTGCTTCCACTGCTCCCTGGGGCAGTGAATTCCATAAATTAACCACCCTCTGGGTGAAGAAGTTCTTCCTCATCTCAGTTTTAAAAGAGCCCCCCCTTATTCTGCAACTATGTCCCCTAGTTCTAGTTTCCCCGATCATTGGGAACATCCTCGGTGCATTCACCCGATCAAGGCCCCTCACGATCTTATATGTTTCAATGAGATCGCCTCTCATTCTTCTAAACTCCAAAGAGTAGAGTTCCAGCCTACTTAACCTTTCCTCATATGTCAATCCCCTCATTGCAGGAATTAATCTTGTAAACCTTCGCTGCACTGCCTCCAGGGCTAGTACATCCTTTCTTAAGTATGGACCCCAGAACTGTACACAGTATTCCAAATGTGGTCTCACTAATACTGTGTACAGCTGCAGCAAGACCTCCGTGTTTTTATACTCAATCCCCCTAGCAATAAAGGCCAAAACTCCATTGGCCTTCCTGATTGCTTGCTGCACCTGCATACTAACTTTTAGTGATTCATGTACTACTACCCCTAGATCCCTTTGCGTTGCATTACAACGCAGCTCCTCCTCATTTAGAAAATAACTTGCCCTATCATTTTTTTTCCCAAAGTGAATGACTTCACATTTATTAGTATTAAATTTCATCTGCCAAGTTGTTGCCCACTCACCTAGCTTATCTATATCCTTTTGCAGACTCTTCCTATCCTCCTCATCCCCTACCTTTCCTCCCATTTTTGTATCGTCCGCAAATTTTGATATATTACACTTGGTTCCCTCCTCCAAATCATTTATATAAATTGTGAACAACTGGGGTCCCAGCACCGACCCTTGCGGAACCCCGCTAGTTACCGGTTGCCATCCCGAGTATGAACCATTTATCCCCACTCTCTGCTTCCTATTTGTTAGCCAATCCTCTACCCATGCTAATATATTACCCCCAATCCCATAATTGGATTGGAAGAAGGACATTATTGCTATTGAGGGAGTTCACCAGGTTAATTGAAAGAATGGGTTGACTGAACTTGTATTCACTGGAATTTAGAAGGATGACAAGGTATCCGATGTTCCCGATATTGGGGGAGTCCAGAACCAGGGGCCACAGTTTAAGAATAAGGAGTAAGCCATTTAGAACGGAGACGAGGAAACACATTTTCTCACAGAGAGTGGTGAGTCTGTGGAATTCTCTGCCTCAGAGGGCGGTGGAGGCATGTTCTCTGGATGCTTTCAAGAGAGAGCTCGATAGGGCTCTTAAAAATAGCAGAGTCAGGGGATATGGGGAGAAGGCAGGGACGGGGTACTGATAGGGGATGATCAGCCATGATCACATTGAATGGCTGATCCTTTATGTGCTTTATGTGGTTATGTGCTTTGTGTGGTTAACCCTTTATGTGCTTGCAATAAATGATTTGTTAGCCAGCATAAGGGCCTGCAAGTGGGTACTGGGTGGCGAGCGGCTGAAGTCTGGAGTCTGTCTACCACCCATCAGGGCCTACATGGATGACATGACAATCATAACAACAACAGCACCTTGCACCAGGCGCCTTTTAGGGAAGCTTCAAGAGAACATCACTGGGGTCAGAATGAAATTCAAGCCATCCAAATCGAAAGCATTTCTATAATCAAAGACAAACTGACAGATCAAAGGTTCTTCATTGATCAAGAACCTATCCCAACTGTGTCAGAGAAGCCAATCAAAAGTCTGGGAAGATGGTATAACTCTAAACTGAAGGACACTGATCAGGCTAACGAGTTTAAGCAAGAAGTCATCAAAGGTCTGGCGAACATTGACCGATCCGTGCTGCCTGGAAAGCTGAAAATCTGGTGCCTGCAGTTTGGGTTACTACCTCGCCTTGTGTGGCCACTAACCATGTATGACATCACCCTCACAAGAGTCAAGAAGATAGAAAGAACAATCAGCTCTTTCGTGAGAAAGTGGTTAGGTGTTCCTCGGTGCCTGAGCAGCGTAGGCCTGTACGGTCAGGGGGTACTCCAGCTGCCTCTCTCTAGTCTCATAGAGGAGTTCAAGTGCACTAAAGTCAGACTAGAGATGACCCTGGCAGAATCAAGGGACACTGTCATCCGAGCTGCTGCTCCAACCCTGGCAACAGGAAAGAAGTGGACAGCTAAGAATGCGACAAAATCTGCTCTCCACCAAGGCGACATGGTAGGGCAAATCCAACACGGAAGAAGTGGCTTGGGGCTTGGTGGAAAGAGACCTTGCTGGAATAAGGCATCATGACTGGAGCGCCGGATGTTGATCGCGGCCGAAGTCCGCCGACAGGAGGAGTTGAGTAGGTGTGCCAAGGCTGTGTCGCAAGCTAAACAGAGCCAGTGGATGAGATGGGAGAGTGTGGAAAAGAGGATGATCAGCTGGAAGGACATGTGGGAGATGGAGGCGAGCAAGAGAAGTTTCCTCATTCGGCCAACTTATGATGTCATTCCTAGCCCAAAAAATCTCAACCAATGGCTGGGCGAAGATCCATCATGCCCCCTGTGTTCAACACCAGCCACACTTAGACACATCCTCACTGGGTGTAAAGTAAGCCTCTCCCAAGGATGGTACACCTGGAGACATAATCAAGTGCTCAAATGCCTGGCAGTGACTCTGGAACGAAGGAGAACAGCCAACAATGCCCTGCCGCCCAGAACAACCAACCCAGTTAAGGCAATTGCCTTTGTTCGGGGGGGGGGGGGGAGCAAAGGCAATGGAAAATTCCACCAAGGACCAGGTTTGGACAGCTGGAGGCAGACTGGGATTGGCAGATGCTGGTGAATGTGGACCAACGGCTTACAGTTCCATCAGGGATAGCCATCACCAACTTGAGGCCTTATCTTGTGCTCTGGTCGAACTCTCAGCACATGGTGTATTTTGTGAAGCTCACAGTCCCTTGGGAGGATGCTGTGCAGGAAGCCTTCTAAAGAAAGAAACTGCGATATACAGAGTTTGCAGCGGAGGCAGAACAGCGGGGCTGGAGATCTAAGATCTGCCCGGTAGAAGTTGGATGTCGAGGATTCGTGGCAACATCTACCTTAAGACTGATGAAGGACCTGGGGATCAGCGGACAAGCCCTACGCCAGGCCATCAAAGAAACATCACGCATGGTAGAGTGGAGTAGCCAGTGGCTCTGGCTGAAGAGGAAAGACCCCATTTGGTCTCCCAAATAACCGACTAGACAGATGCAGAGGGGGGTGGTTCTGGGACGCCAGAATGCACCGCTGAGCCTACTGGAGACGTCGTGGGTTCAACCAGCGAAACGTCGATGAAAGTAGGTGCCCACATGATAACCGCAATGACGTGTCTGCCTAGCCTTTCTCAACATCGGAGGAGCATAGGTAAGTGCAGAAGGCTCCCAACACCATCGGGAGTAAGTTGATATTTGGCACTTTGTACTTTTAACATCTTGTCCTGTGTATTTGTAAACACTATGATTCTACATACCTTGGCTGGGAACCTGGGGCTCACCAAAATTGTTCCCATTTGGGCCCCGCACCTCCTAAGGCCGGCCCTGCTTGAAAGCATACAGAGAATTGGCCTCCACTGCCTTCTGAGACAGAGAATTCCACAGATTCACAACCCTCTGTATGAAAAGGTTTTTCCTTATCTCCGTTATAAATGGCTTACCCCTTAAGGGCCTGTCCCACTTGGGCGACCTAATCTGCGAGTTTAGAAGAGTTTGCCCTGGACTCAAACTCGCAGCATGGTCGACACAAGGTCCTACGAGGTCCTATGAGTTCGCTGGAACTCTCCTGCATGCTCGAGGGAAGTTCCCGCCTACTCACGGCCTCAGCTAGGTCGCGGAAACATTTTCAGTACCCTGAAAAATGTTCCGCATGTAAAATCTGGTCGGCATGGGACTTTTTAACTTGTAGTGCAGTGGAGTGGGGTCGTTAATTACTTACAGGCAGTCAAGGGCAGCCATAGGCAATCTCCTTCACTGACCGGGCATTTTGATTGGCTCATTGGAGTTTCAGGGCCCAGAAAGACCTACCGCTAAACTTTATAATACTTCTTAAAAGTATCTCCACTCCTTCTCTCCCCCTTCTCTCCCCCTTTCTCCCCTTCTCTCCCCCCCCCTCCCTCCCCTACGTTACTGTGGCAGCCGTTTACCTTCATCTTCATCGCGCAGACAGCACTCCTCCGCTGTCCCTGGCCCCCATCTTCGCGATGTGTTTTTGTGTGCGGTCGGTCAATGCAGCTCACGGTTCGGTCGATCCAGCTCGCGGTTTCAACGCGACCGGTCGATCCAGCTCGAGGCTTTCCAGGAGAATGCCCTCGAGTTTGAAGATCAAAGACGCTGTTCTGGATTCGCGGATTAAGTTACCCAAGTCGGTCAGGTCCTTTATTCTCAAGGGGCTGTCCCACTTGGGTGACCTAATTGGCGAGTTTAGAAGAATTTTAAAAAAATGACATGTTGAAGACCTCCTTCAATTATGTAGAAGACTAGCTTCGACTAGCTACAACTAGCTAGGACTAACTTAGGGAAAATTGGTCACCGAATAGTGGAGAGTGAAGCCAACCTCCATCGATCTCCTTCAACCTCCCTTCGACTATGATGAAGACTATCTACGACTACCTTCGACTACCTTTCATTACTTATGACTAACATGCCGACCTACTATGACCTACTACGACCTACTACGACTAAACCTACGAATAAAAAAAGTATCGATTTTTTCCATGGCGATCATTTTTACTCGCGGGCATTTTTTAACATATTGAAAAAACCGCCGCGACCTAGCTGAGGCCTTGAATAGGCGGCGACCACTCTTGAGCATGAAGGAGAGTTACGAAGACCTCCTACGACCTCGTGTCGACCATGCTGCGAGTATGAGACGAGGGAAAACGCGCCAGAACTCGTGGATTAGGTCGCCCAAGTGGGACAGGCCCTTCAAACTGTGGCCCCTGGTTCTGGACTGCCCCAACATGTTTCCTGCCTCTTGCGTGTCCAAACTCTTAATAATCTTATATGTCTCAATAAGATATCCTTTCATCCTTCTAAATTCCAGAGTATACAAGCCCAGCCGTTCCATTCTGTCAACATATGACAGTCCTGCCATCCTGGGAATTAACCTCGTAATCCTACGCAGCACTTCCTCAATAGCAAGAATGTCCTTCCTCAAATTTGGAGACCAAAACTGCACACAATACTCCAGGTGTGGTCTCATAGGGCCCTATACAACTGCAGAAGGACCTCTTTGCTCCTATACTCAACTCCTCTTGTTATGAAGGCCAACATGCCATTCGCCTTTTTCACTGCCTGCCATACCTGCATGCTTACTTTCAGTGACTGATGAACAAGGAACTCCAGATCTCGTTGCACTTCCCCTTTTCCCAACTTGACACCATTCAGATAATAATCTGCCTTCTTGTTTTTGCCACCAAAGTGGATAACCTCACATTTATCCACATTAAACTGCATCTGCCATGCATTGCCCACTCACCCAACCTGTCCAAGTCATCCTGCATCCTCATAGCATCCTCCTCACGGTTCACACTGCCACCCAGCTTTGTGTCATCTGCAAATTTGCTAATGTTACTTTTAATCCCTTCATCTAAATCATTAATGTATATTGTAAATAGCTGCGGTCCCTGCACCGAGCCTTGCAGTACCCCACTGGTCACTGCCTGCCATTCTGAAAGGGACCCGTTAATCCCTACTCTTTGTTTCCTGACTGCCAAGCAATTTTCTATCCATGTCAGTACCCTACCCCCAATACCATGTGCTCAAATTTTGCCCACTAATCTCCTATGTGGGACCTTATCAAATGCTTTTTGAAAGTCCAGGTACACTACATCCACTGGCTCTCCCTTGTCCATTTTGCTAGTTACATCCTCAAAAAATTCCAGAAGATAAGTTAAGCATCGTAAATCCATGTTGACTCAGACCGATCCTGCTACTGCTTATCCAAATGTGTTGCTATTTCATCTTTTATAATTGACTCCAGCCTCTTCCCCACCACCGATGTCAGGCTAACCGGTCTATAATAGTAAGATTAAATGAGAACTTACCAGTTTGAAGTTTGATCTGTATTTTATGAGGAGTTACGATGAGGGATTACGTGAAGAACCTGTCCAGCACGCATGCGCGACATACTTCAAAGCAGCGGTGTGGAATCACAGAAAGACACAGTAATTGAAATAAATATAGTAAAGAAAAGGAGAGCTTAGATACCAGTTTGATCTCTATTATTGAGGGTGGGAGCGGAGGGCATGTAATCCCTCATCGTCACTCCTCATAAAATACAGATCAAACTTCAAACTGGTTCTCGTTTAATCTTACTATTTTACTTCGGAGTCACGTGAGTGACTACGTGAAGATTTTAAAGCTCTGTGGTTTCAAACCGTGTAACAGTTCATACTTCACTCGATGCCGAAGTCATTCGAGGGAGGAAGTATGTTATCGTAATCAACCATGAATCTGTTTGCGGCTTGTTATAAAAGTTTGGAACGTATACTCCCTAGACCACCCCGCTGTAGCCAGGATGTGGTCCATAGGCACGTCCATCTTCTTAGTCACTGATGTGGATGCTGCCCTGGTGGAGTAAGATTTATACACGTTAGTATGTACTCCAGCAACTCCCAGTACCTGCTTGAGCCGCTTGAGATAGTTTGGCTCGTCACCCGACCATAAGGTTTCTTGTGGCTGACCCATAAGGCTTTTTCTCTACCTCGAGGATTACTTATTGTGTCCATGTAGTTCAATAAGTGGGTCATGACACATAGCCGTGGTTCAGGTGGGTATGCCCGGAATTCCATGACTAGACCTGATGTTCCTGGTCTGCTCTGTTTGACCAGCCCCTAATGGTAAATGTAACATGGTCTAGTAAACCATATTGTCCAATCGTAGTAGATGGAGGAACTGGACTCTTTGTGCTGAGACAAGGCCAAAAGCATGACCGTCTTCAGGGTGGGCTGTTCCAGGGTGAGGGACCTGGCTGGTGACCATCCCCTAAGGTACGTCAGGTCCACACTGAATCCCAGATTTGGGTGTACCAAGGTCTGGGGGATTAGAGTTGAATATGCCTCTCCTGAATTTGATCACCAGCGGGTGGTACCCTATGGCCTGTTGTCCTGGTGCCCGAGTTAAGTAGGCTGACAGAGCACTTCTGGCTGTGTTGATGGCGCAGTAGCTGAGTCCTTCATTGTGGTGAAGACCTGCCAGGAACTCCAGTACAGGTTTTGTTGTAGTTGAATATGTAGTTCCTGTATTTGAATAGTATCTTCCCACTTCTTGATGTTCGCCAAGTATGTTCCCTAGTGGATATGCGATGGGATGCTATCATCGTGTCGATAGTGCTATTTGACAATCCAGGCCCAGCAGTGGTCTTCCCAATTCTGCAACCCAGGCCCAGTAATGGTCTTTTCAAATCTGCAACCCAGTAGTTTAATTTATCGTGGCATTGAATTGAATTGAATTGAATCCTTTATTTGTCATTCAGACCTTTCGGGAATGGGTGGCTTATGCCTGAAACTGGGTGAGTTGATGAGTCTGGGCTATTGGGAAATCATTAGGGTTTTGATGACCATGTCGAGGACCACTGGGAACCATGACTGTGGGTTTGCGTAGTACCCGACTGATGAGGCCGTAGTACCTGACTGATGAGGTAGGAAAAAAGGGGGAGAACATAGAGATTAGATCCCCCCCCCCCCCCCCCCCCCCCCAGTTCAGCGGGAATGTATTCATTGCCGCTGCCTCAAAGTTTGGTTTTATGTGACATACATCGGTACGTGGTGATTCAATTGAAATACAGGGAAATCGATATCTGGTGTTCCATATTGCTTTGTAATTTCAGCAAATACTTTGGTTTAATATGTCTGTTTACAGTATTTAGCTCACCTGGTAGGTAAGTTTGCTGATGGTCGAATATGTTTGACGACATACGGTTACCAATTGTTAAATGAACTGTCACATGATATCGATTTATTCTGCCCAAGTGGTTGGTGTATGCCACCACTGTGATGTTGTTAATTTATAAACGAACATGCAAAATGGTGCACTACTGAATAATATGCTTTTACCAATAGAATGTACTCAATATTTCCAACTAGGTTTCACGCCCAGTCTCTATAGTGATGACGACTCCAGATTAGTCCATTTACCACCATGTTCTGGGTATGGGTATTTAGTTTAAACATTAGCACCTTAGCTCTAATGGAAAGGTTCAAGTTAAGTAGCTGGTAATGCTGCTACTAATTCCCAATTACTCTAGCCACTTGTTGAATGGTTGGTTGATTAATACCATTAATTGTTACAGGTTGTGTCATACGCTGACTCTCCTTATGGCAATGTTATAGATGAGTGGGTAGAGTTAATTGAATACCAGATAGTCCATAGTTGTGGATGGTGTCAACGTAGATCTATCTGGATTGTATGACAGGCTCAGGCTAAATAAGTTTTAGTGGCTAATGCTGTCGATTAGCTATTCCCATGGATATATCTGTCATTAATATCATGGAGACATGCCATGACGATATGTTCCTTAATAGTGTCAGGGCTGGTTTGAATATCTGGGAACAGTTTTGCCATATTAGCCATTGTCAATAATTTATACTGCCATAGTTACCCCATCCAGGTAAATTGGTATCTCCAAAATTTTATGAATGGGTACTGAATAGTATGCATCTTTTAAGTTGATGTCTACCATAAAGTATCCTAGGAAATCCACGGTTAGCAGTTACAATTTTCCATAAGTGTGTAACCAGGTGTCAATGACGGTGTGACATTCACCATCTTTGGGTTTTTTGGAACCAAAGGTTCATATTAAGAAAGTCAACACCCCTCCCCCAGACAACGCCACCCTTCCTGACGAGCTAAACCATTTCTATGCTCGCTTTGACCGAGATAACAAAACCCCAGCCATCAAAGTTGCTCCACCCCCAAATGAACAACCCCTCAGTCTCTCCACCTCTGCTGTACAAGATGCACTGAGCAAGGTGAATGAGCACAAAGCTGCCGGCCCCGATGGCATCCCTGGCCGGGTGCTTAGGGCATGTGCTGGACAACTATCCCAAGTCTTTACCGACATTTTCAATCACTCACTGGCCCAGGGTGTTGTCCCCACTTGCCTCAAGACATCAACCATCGTGCCAGTGCCCAAACAGTCAGCCACAGGGAGCCTCAACGATTTCCGCCCAGTGGCACTCACCCCTGTCATTGCTAAGTGCTTTGAGCGGCTGATCTTGGCTCACCTCAAAGCCAGCCTTCCCCCCCACACTGGACCCCCATCAGTTTGCCTACCGGGCCAACAGGTCTACAGAGGACGCCATATCGGCGGCCCTACACTCTGCCCTGACCCACCTGGACAACAACAACTCCTACATCAGGTTGCTGTTCATTGATTTCAGCTCCGCTTTCAACACTGTCATCCCCGCCAGCTTGATCACCAAACTCAGCGGGCTTGGCGTCTCCACCTCCCTCTGCAACTGGACACTGGATTTCCTCACCAACAGACCACAGTCTGTTAGGGTCAACAACCTCACCTCCACCACTATAACACTGAACTCAGCCCTCTCCTCTACTCCCTCTTCACCCACGACTGCATCCCTAAGTACGGATCCAACGCCATCATTAAGTTTGCTGACGACACCACGGTGGTAGGACTGATCAGTGACAATGATGAGTCAGCCTACAGAGAGGAGGTCCAGCACCTGACAACCTGGTGTGCCAATAATAACCTCGTCCTCAACTCCAAGAAGACGAAGGAACTTATTGTCGACTTCAGGAAGGTCAGATGGGGCAGACATACCCCCATCCACATAAACGGGACTGAGGTGGAGCGCGTCTCCAGCTACAAATTCCTCGGGGTACACATCTCGGAGGATTTGTCCTGGTCCCTCAACACCTCCAAGCTGATCAAAAAGGCACAGCAGCGCCTTTACTTCCTGAGGAGGCTCAAGAAAGCCCACCTGTCCCCCCAGATCCTGACCAACTTCTACCGGTGTACCATCGAGAGCATCCTGACCGCCTGCTTCACGGTATGGTACAGCAGCTGCACTGTTGCGGACAGGAAGGCACTACAACGGGTGGTGGAAACCGCGCAGCACATCATCGGTGCCCCGCTCCCTGCCATGGATGCACTCCACCGAAAACGGTGTCTGAAACGAGCTGGGAAGATCATTAAAGACCCCTCCCACCCCAACCATGGACTGTTTGCCCTCCTCCCATTAGGGAGGCGGTACAGGAGCCTCAGGTCTCGTACCAGTAGGATGAGGAACAGCTTCTACAATCATACCGTCGCATTGCTGAACTCGGAGTCCCGTCGATAGATTCCTCCGGTCCCTCCGTCCCCATTGTTTAATTATTCTGTATTTTTTATTGTTCTGTATCCTCTTTTTTTTTAAATTTCTATATTGCACTACTACGGACTGACGCAAAACTGCATTTCGTTGTACCCATACTCAGTATTTGTGCAATGACATTAAAGTTGAATTGAATTGAATTGAATTGAATATTAGGCTTCTTATGACCCCTTGTATATCAATGATGGTACGACATTCACCATCATGGGTTTGTTGGTACCAAAGGTTCATATTAGGCTTCTTTATGACCCCTAGTATATCTTCTCCAGTTAGCTAGTCCCTCATGTTCTTTTTTAGTGGGAGTGTAGACCCCTTTGGGGTGCATGCTGAACTGGTAATATATATATGGTCCCTAGATAAGGGACGTATCAGATATTAAACTGAGAACAGATACCACACTTGATCTTAGCCAAAAGGCCGAGAAATGATGGGTTTCTTAATTCAATTTTTATCCTTGAATACTTTTGGTATATAACCCCCCCCCCCCCCCCCCGTTAGTACGGTTATGTGACGGTAGGAACCATACTCATCTGCCTTCACTGTTGTTTAGTGGTGTGTTCATTTCTTCGGTTTCTGGTTCCTTGTCTGTAGGGATGGTGTTGTTGGGGGGTGGCGCATTTTCCATGGGGCCCGCTCTGGACCCTGGCCTGAAAGGGCTTGCGGGGGTTGGCATGCGGGCCCCGAGCTTTCACCAGTACTATTAAGTAGACGCCTACTGGTGGACGCGTGGAGGTACTGCTGTCTGGTTTTTGTGTGGTGCTCATTCCAGGCCCTGCCCTCTTGATGCCGAATATTTTGGATACTTCGTCCAGTTTCTTAGGCTTGGTTTGGTAACTTAGCCAGATAGCAGGATCTGTGGTTGTGAGGTCGGCGTTCTCACAGTCCTGTGAATTTTTTAGGTTGAGGGCAGGTTTTATAACTTCCTTCGAAAAGTTGCGGAGCATACTGTGAACAGTAGGGTCAGGTGTTTAGCCATACAACCCTGCCCCTCTGGAATGAGCATACGAAAATGATAGCTGACGTCAGGGGTATCAAATGCAATTTAAGATATTTGGGTTTTAAAAAGCTATGCTTCATGTACCCCCCAATAATGGTGGGCACTTTGAGTAAATGCAATTTAGGGGAGGCCTGATGAAATCCAACGCCTCATGACTACCTGTCTTGGAGAGGTTTTTTGAAAAGAACAGGTAGTAAGCTGGCCGTCAGTTGAGACTGAAAAGCCATCTCGCTAGTGGTGGAGCCACATAGCGAGCCACACCCAGCAGCTCTTCCTGATCCTGTACCTCAAACATACTCCCGATGTTGTTCAGCCAGTGACCCCTCTTCTTGACCAGCCCAGCCCTGGTCGCCATCGATCCCTCGATAAGGGAGATGGCCAGTGCTGTTAGTGCACTGGAGTGGGAGTGTTATGCTCCCTTGGCGAGCTTGCCCCTGCTCCCGAGCCAAGTTTCGCTGGAGTTTTTGGCTCCATGACCTTACTCTAGGCTAGGAGAACAGACACTTACTTGCTCTCGGGCGGTAGTTTGATGTGCCGATTCCATCTTCCGTGTCTGTCTCCAGCCCGAGGTTTGGTTGCTGGCTTTGCTGCTAGAGGCTGCCTGCCGTTTTCGGGTGGCATTTCTGCGGTTCTCAGGTGGCGAGTCTCCTTGTCGGGAGTATGCATGGGTTACCGGCCGGTTTTTTAGTTTCCCTCCAGTCCGCTGCTGTTGGTCAGACAGCTGTTAGCGGACTGGGCATCGGCTCAGTACCCTGACTGTGGAACGCAGCGTGTGCGGTCCAGGTGCCGCCTCTCCCCCCTCCACTGACGGAACGCTCCTTTCCTGGAGTCGAACGGGGACCGCTTCCCTCTGTTCTGTTTTGCTCTCTCCAGTTTCCCCTGGAGCAACAAAGAGGAGCAAAGTTGTAAACTCGAACCTGTGGGTAAGTACTTACCTAACGGTCCGTTCTTTCAGGCTTGTAGCGGGAGCGCCCGTACTCCCGTTCGTCGCTGTTGCATCTGCGTGAACGCTATGTCGCGCATGAGTGCTGGACGGATTCTTCACGTAGTCACTCACGTGACTCCGAAGTAAAATTCCCTGTTTTCTCTCTCCTGCCTTTCTTTAAAAGTGTGATAACATTATCTACCCTTCAATCCACAGGAACTGATCCCGTATCTATAGAACATTGGAAATTGATCACCAATGCATCCACAAAATACTAGAGGGCATACTGTAAGGTGTGAGGGACAAAGTTTAAAGGAGATGTGTGTGCACATTTTTTTTTACACAGTATCTGGTGAATACCTGAAACATGCTGTTGGGAATGGTGGTTGAAGCAGATACATTAGTGTCATTTCAAAGATTTTTGAATAGGCAGGGAATGGGGAGATATGATTTAGGTGCAAGTAGATAAGTGATTGTCTTTGCCTCATGTTCAGCACAGATATTGTGGGCCGTATGGCTTGTTCTAGTTCTATGTTCTATATGGCATTGAGGGTTGCAATGGGCATTAATATCAACCTGACAATTCTGAGGCCTTCTGATGCAAATTGCAACAAATTGTGCTGTATGTGGCAATTTCACATCACTCTGGAAATAAGATGCAAGGAAATTCTGTTAGACACTGTAAATGCAGAGTATTTTGTGTTCACATGGCAAGAGATTGCATCTTGTGCAAGTGTTTGCACTAACTAGATTCACAGCAGTCATGTTAACTCATATAGTTTAGACTTGATAAACTAGCTTATCTGAAAATGCTCCGCCTACCAGGAAATGTTTTAAGCAATGATCACAAAGATTCTGTAAGAGCCAGTTGTTTTTGTGAATTTATTACTGGTTCTCAACCATTTAACATTTGTGAATTTTATTTCATAAGACACCTTTAAATGCTGAATGGCTTCATGTCGTGAACAGTTCTGCTGTATATAAAATATATTATATGTTTACAGTAATGTATTGTTTTCCCCTCTGGCCTCTGACCAGTGTGCCTTGCATGCTGTGCAGTTGGTGCTTATTTGTGCTAATCTCATTATCCATAACAGCTATGGAATAAATGTTCTTATGTGAATTGTACCATTTACTGTCATTTCCTGCCCAACAACAGCTGTGTTAATGAATGCACATGGAGTGCCTTAGGGTCATTGCCTGATTGATAAAAAACAGGCATAAAGTTCTCTTTGCTGGTATGAAATCTTTAATGGATCTTTTCATTATCTTCCATTATCTCTCTCTCCCATGCACACTAGGAAACAACATTAAGGTTCGCTTTATGGTTATTGTCCCGTGAATGCTAGCACTATTGGACTGAAGGTTAATAATGTGTTAACAGCTATACTGTTTCCTCTGAATGCAAAATGACATAGTAAAACAGTAACCCCATACTTCAAGGAGAGTGGTTGCAATTTTCCCCCAAACCATACTTGAAAACAACAATCAAAAGATCAGGGATCAAAGAGTATGATTTTGTATTTTAGAACCAAATTGTTTACAATTAATGATATTTTAAGGGAATTTCTTCCTGTGAAACTATTAGATGCTTTCACCGCCAGAGGGCTCCATTAGTTTGGTTCAGCTTTCCGATACCAGAATCTTCAATGGATTTTGTTTTTATCTGACCAGTATGAGCACTACAACAAAATCTCCCTCAGTTACAAGCAGAGTGATTTTACAGGACAGATGATTTATAAAAGATTTTATGATGTTTGAATAAAATGTAATGTTCTTGTTGGCAATAAAATGTTTTAAAAAAAGCAGACTACAAGAGACATTGGAAAATAATAAATCCACTATAAATGTGCCTACTTTAAAATAGAATTAATTATTTGAGGTGAATTTGGTTTTGAACTGACACCTAAGATGAGCGGTTGTTTCTGGGGATTCAATTACTTAGTATTTATAAGCATTTTGTGCCATTGTCAAACTGTGCAGTATTAGGCATAGCTGTGGTAGTGGTGGGCTGAAGTTAATCCTTCTTTTACAAAACAAGGTCCTATAACCACAATCTTGGAAGAGCAAGAGCAAAAATAAAATGCTGGAGAAAGTTAGCAGGCCAGGCAGCATCTGTGGAGGGGAATGGACAGATGACATTTCGGGTCAGAACCCTTCTTCAGATTGATGGAAGGTCACATGTTCATATGTTATAGGAGTAGAATTAGGCCATTTGGCCCATCGAGTCTACTCCGCCATTCAATCATGGTTGATTTCTGCCTCCTAATCCCATTTTCCTGCCCTCTCCTCATAACCCTTGACCCCAGTTCTAATCAAGTATTTGTCTATCTCTGCCTTAAAAATATCCACTGAAGACAAAAAAATCTGGAAGAGGCAAGGGTAAAGGAAGAGGCAAAACTGGCAGGTGAGAGGTGGATACATTTGAAGAGCGTGGTCTCAGATAGGTGGAGATAATGACAAAGGCTCAAGGTGGAATGGAGGCAAAAGGATGCCAGATACGAAAGGAAGATGATGAGTGAAAAGTAAAAATGGAGGGATGGATAATGCGTGGAAGGGAATGAGTGGGGAATAGAAGGAAAATGGGCGGCCTGGAGTAGGGAAAGATGGGAGATGGGAGGAGGGGACAGGGTCAGTGGGGGACAAAACAGGATGGAAGAGAAGTAGGATTGTGGGGTTTACCTGATTTTGTTCAATATTCATGCCGTTAGTTGTAAGCCAGCCAGGCAGAATATGATTTGCTGTTCTGCATGTGGCCTCATGCTGGCAACAGAGGAGGCCGACAGCAGAAAGGTCGGTATGGGGATGGGAAGGGGAGTTAACACTTCTTGTACCTGGGAGCTCCATCAAGTTTGCAAAGAGCATAAGTGTTTCTTCACTTAGTCTCGCTAATGTAGGGGCAGCTACACCGGGAACAATGGGTGCAGTAGACAGGTTTCAATAGATGCAAGAAAACCTCTGCCTCAACTGGAAGAGTTGTGGTGGTCCCTGAATGGAAGTGACAGATGAGGCGTGAAGATACATGTTGCATTACCTGCAATGCATGGACAAGTGCCTGGGGAGTGGGAGGGATGAGTGAACCAAGAGATTGTAGAGAGAGAATTCTCTGCAGAAAGCAGAAAGGCATGAGGAGGGAAGATTTGACTGGTGTGGGAATCCTGTTGAAAGTGATGTCAATTATGCATATTTATGTGCTTTCATCCTGTGTTCATTAGTTCAATTGTAGGGTAGACCTCAGGCAACAAAAGGAATGGCATTAATTGGTTGGCATTGATACATTGAATGGTCTTTATTTGTACCATTCATTTTTATGATTTTATGAACATCACTAGGGCCACAAACACAACACCAGGGAGGAATTCACTGGCAAACAGAAACTGGAGACCTTTTCCCACACTATCAGGTTACACCTAGCTTGTGAACGGCCTTCAGCCTTGTGAAAGAGCTTTTTTCTCTTTCAGGCATATTTTCACCACGTTTGCAGTTGTTTTTGGTCTTGCTAGCAAGGAATAAAATAGGAATAGTCAGCAAGAAATATTGTAATAATATTCAAGGAATTTGAGAGATTAGAATGAATTATGTTGGACATTTTTGTTTACTTTGGACTTAATTATGTTCTCATTGCTGCAGCACCAATTTGCAGAAGCTCCAAATGCTCTGTCAAGTGATAATATATTTCAGATGCAAACAAAACACAAACAGAGCCAATCTACACACAGCAAGTCCCACAGACAAAAATTTGCAAGAATTTTGAATATTTAAATGATCTCATTCTCTTGAACTCCAGACAATATGACCCAAATCAGTTAATATCTGCCCACTAACAACCTCTGGGTATCAGCCTGGTGAATCTGCAGAAGAACGTGGTTGTCCTGATACATAAATTGCTGAAAGTTAATGTGCTTGTGCTGCGAGTTATTGAGAGGTCGACTTTTTGCAATTATTGCAACAGGATTTGAGCTTGCAAATAAAGATATTATGCTGCAATGATGCCAATTCTGTGTCATGTTAAGCTGAAGGGTCGTAAAATATTGCTGAAATACAAGACTAACTTATTCTTGAAACAAAGCTCATTTCATGAAAATGGTTAAGGACAGTTCGCCCCCCAGAATAAGGTATAATATTGTCTTAGACACAAAAAGCTGGAGAACTCAGCGGGACAGGCATCATCTCTGGAGAGAAGGAATTGGTGACTTTTCTGGTCGAGACCCTTCTTCAGACTGTTTTCTTCTTTAAAATGGCAAGCTCTTGCCATCATTAATCACACACATTAATGTCAAAGCATCCATGTTCCTGAGCTCAATTAGCACAGCAGCATCTAGGTCAGCCATTGTTCACTTACAGTGCTGAAATTTCAGGTTATAAAATTCATTCTGTGGACAGGAAATTGCCTGTACGTTGGTTCTTTTAATGTAGAGTAGCGTTGACTTCAAGTATCATTGAAGTTTTACAGAGCAAGGTCTTGATGCAGTGGCAAAAGAGACCAAGATGACAGGAGACCCGTGTCTGTTGCTTTCACTAGATAGCTCACAAACAGAAACTTTTTTACTGTATCTCGGTACATGTGAGAATAATAAACCAACTCCAATATTAATTCTTATAATATTGTTTACCTTTGTGCAGACCAGCTTGCCAGTGCCACTGTTTCCTTCCTCACTTGTCACTTTCTTGCCTATGCTCTGGTCTTCACTGAAAAACCACATCCAATAAGATGCAGAGAGCAGCATAAATGATACATGGCTTTTCACTCCATTAGTCCGAAGGGTCTGTAGAAAATCCATCTTGAGGAAGAACTGATGGGCAACTGGAATAAAGATGGTGAGGAAGGATTTGAAAGTAGCAAGTACTCACCAATTGCACATACATGCCGACTGGCAGAGATGGAGCATCTGGAGAGTCCCTCATTGGACAAAGGCCATCATCTCAGAGTTTCTCTGCTTCTCAGCATCTAACTCTGCTAAAGCCACCAGATGTTATACCATATGAGAATGACAAGAATCAAGATGTAAAGAAACACTAAGGTGCTTTATGCGCTGTGAGACATAAACTTGCATGATAATATATATCTCCATTATTTGCTGTTCTTGTACATTTTTGCTCAGTGTCTGGCATATTGCCTATTAAGATGTATGATGTAGTGAAGTGGCACCAAGCAATGGGAAGTTGTGCTGGACATCAAATGGTCTTGGTAGAGATGCTTATTTATGGAGCAAGGGTGGAAGTAGAAATGGACTTTGTATCCCCATATGGGAAGGCTGGACAGAAAGAGCCCAGGTGAATCTCCTGTCAGCAACTTGCATCAATCCATCATCTTCCTCCTTCAAGTAAGAGGCTCTGTGTTTCGTGCCTTCCATCCCCGGTGTCCGATCATACACACCAAGCCATATACACTCTGAAAATTACTTCCAGATGTTGAGAAGTAGGTTTTCAATAAGCCATAGCATGCTCAATGATTCGACTCACATTCCTAGGTGGTTGTACACCTTACATGTCACATTTTAAGGGAGCACCAGCCAGTAAATCCAACTGATGAATGCACCCAATGACCTGGGGTTCCTTCGATTGCCATGTAGATGATGACACCATGCACTGCACAAAGCAACAAATTTGCAAAACCACTTTGATCAGCAACATCTTGAGGTTCAACAGACTGATCTGGTTTTAATACACTGTACCCATATGTCTCTTCCAGACCCAATATTCTGAGCCTCCTGAGATCCTAGTGTTCAGACATGGCAAGGAAAACTATCCTCAGTCTGTCCACCAGGAAGTACAAAATTGGTCCTCAACAAAAGTTCGGTGAATGAAGCAGGTCATTGAATCACTCCAGAAAACAGGTGCAAAGTCATAATGCTTGATAACTTTGCCGGTGATTATCAATAAGTCACTTTCAATGCGGCTGTGCTCTCATTACTGAATATTAAAAAGTTCAGGAAATTCACAGACTCTCAGTCCAACCTCTCAACTCCTATTGGTTCTTAACAGCATTGATGTTATCGTAGGATCTTGGGGTCCGAATCGATAGCTCCCTGAAAGTGGCAACACAAGTAGATAGAGTGGGACAGAAAGCACATAGAATGCTTGCCTTCATTGAATGGGGCTTTGAGTACAACAGTCAGGAAGTTACAATGCAGCTTTATAGTACTTTGGTTAGGCCACATTAGGAGTATTGTGTGCAGTTCTGGTTGCCCATTACAGGAAGGATGTGGAAGTGGAAATTTGGAAAGGGGTGCAGAGGGGTACCAGAATGATGCATGGATAAAATAGGTATTTGCTGCAGGGAGAGGTTGGACAGATTTGGATTGGTTTCTCTGGAGGTTGCGGAGAGACCTGATAGAAGTATTTAAAATAGGGAGGCATAGGTAGAGTAAACAGTCAGAATCTCTCTCCCAGGATGGAAATACGAAATACTAAGCTGAGAGGAGCAAAGTTAAATGGAGATTTGCCGGGTACATTTTTTATTTACATAGAAGGTGGTGAGCTCCTGGAACGTGCTACCGGACGTGGTGGTGGTGGAAGCAGATATGATAGTGGCAATTAAGACTCTTTTGGATAAGCACATTATTATGTAGGGAATAGAGGGATATGGATTATGTGCAGGCAGATAAGGGTTGGTCTTGACGTCATGTTTGGTGCAGTCATTGTGGGCCAAAGGGCCTCTTCCTGTGCTGTACTGTTCTATTCTGTTGTTCTAATTGATTGATTAAAAGGGATTACTTGGATGAAGACTATCGATTTGGACTAATGGTCACTTATCTCTGAATAAGTAACACAGTGGTACAGTGGTAGAGTTGCTGCCTTGCAGCACCAGAGACCCAGGTTTGATCCTGACCATGGGTGCTGTATGAATGTAGTTTGTACGTTCTCACTATGACCATGTGGGTTTTCTCCAGGTGCTCTGGTTTTCACCCACACTATAAAGACGTACAGGTTTGTAGGTTAATTGGCTTTGGTAAAAATTATAAATTGACCCTAATGTGTAGGATAGTGCCAGTGTATGGGGATCACTGGTCGGCGCGGACTCGGTGGGCCAAAGGGCCTGATTACACGCTGTATCTCTAAATTAAACAAAAAAATCACTACCCCACTCTGGCTCCCAAATCCGTGAAATTGATTAAAATACAACTCACTGAAACATTCAAATCAAACAGTAAAATTGCATGAGAGGAGGTACATTGTCAGACATCAAATTTTCCCCATTTCTGCAGACCCATATCATATTGCTCAAAATATGCCTGATGGTTTGCCATTTGACTCCCATGTATTCAGCAGCATGCAATTACAAACTGCTTTTAATAAATGCAACAAATTTCAATTAAATTCTGTTCACTTACTATAAGCATTGCTATTCACTTTATGAAGTTGACTAATTGACACAAGAAAGGTGGGTCAGTGAGGGTTATTTTTCATCTCAGTTTAAGCCTTAAGTAACACCTGCAATATTCCTTTGTGAACCTGCTTCCTGATTAATCATATACTTGACAAATCCACAGAAACCCATCTCCTTCAACAGCACAACCCTGCTTATAATGGTTGGACGCAAACTAAACCTAATCCTTTTTGATATTTACTTTTGCTAAAATGAGCTTGACATCAGTTACTCCTCTGTTGAGAATAATTAATCTAGGCCTCTGAATTACAAGACCAACTATAAGGCCATTACTCTGTCAAATTCCAAAATGCAAATGGGGACTAGAAAAGGTATAAACCAAGACAGTCCGCAGCACTTTCTAGGAAAGTCTGTTAATTAACAAAAAAGCAATCTTCGGCAATCCAAGGATGACAAGGCCACTGTCAATGAAGTACTTTATGAGCAAAAGTAAAACAACCTGCAGAGGAAAATGGAGAGCTCTTGTTTCAGGTCAAACCCAGTCCAGAGGAGTGGTCTCAAACCAAAACGTTAGCTATCCATTTCCTCCACAGATGCTGCCTGACCCGCTGAGCTCTTCTAGCAGATTGTTTTGGTTCAAGATTCCTGTTGCAGCCTCTTGTTTCCAAGTACTTTTTGAAGTGCAGTTATAACTGATGCAATAGTTTAACTGGCTAGGTCACAAGTTAAGAAGGATGCTCAGCAGCTCAACAGCACCGTGATAATTCCACAGGAGAGGGACCTGCTGTGTAGGCAGGAGCTTGGATATCTCTTTGAATCAGTTGAACTTGACAGATTCCATCAAATAAAGTGTTGGAGCTTATTTGCCCACAGAAAACTCCCTCAAACTACAATATCATTATAACCGAACAATCTGTTCTTATGATGATAACTTGGGAATAAATATTGGCCAAAATGATAAGGATAATGCTCTTCATCCTCTAAAGAACAGTTCCATGGAATAATTTATATCCACCCAAGAGAGTAGTTTTAACAAAACCTATACTTGAGCACTAGCCTAGATTTAACCCAGAACCCTTTGACTCAAGAGTACTACCAACTGAGCCACAAATATCAAACTCTCCCAAAGTACTCCATTGAATTTAAAAAAAACTGTGTCTAGCCTAATGCCTTCTGATCTTTATGTCCTAATATGGCACAAGACAGAAAACTGATCTATTTAACCATGTAATATATGTGAGTGTTGCGGATAAATGAGGATGATGGAGAAATTAATGTCTTCTTTTCAGAGCAATGTATTGCATTCTACTTTAGACAAGCAATATCTCAATTAGCAAAAAAAAAAAATCACACATTGAGTTGTGAAGTTATAGCACTATACGGCATTGATACAGGACCTTCGGCTGACCTTTCCACACCAACCACGTTGTCATTCAGGACTGCCATTTGCCAGAATGTAGTCCCAAAACCTTTCCTATATCTGTCCTTTGAAACTCATAATTGTATCCAGTTTTATTGCCTCCTCTATTGCAGTTCATTCCAGATACAGACTACCCTCTGAGTGAACAAGTTGCTCCTGAGATCCCTCTTAAATCTCTCACTTTACGTCTGTCCTCTAGTTTTAGAATCCTTTACATGAGATAAAAGACTGTGACCATTCACTCCATGCCTCTTAAGATCTTCCACCCCTAGTAAGGTTACCCCTCAGCCTACTATACTAAAAAATCCCAGTCTATCCAGCCTCTGCTTATTACTCGAGCTCACAAGTCCAGGTAACATCCTTTCCTGCACCCTTTCCAATGTAATGACATCCTTGCTACAGGTGGGCTGACTGTATTCTTATTTCCCTATTTATCACAGACCAGAAAAAAAGGTACTGGGTGCCTTAGTTATATCGACAGCACTAATTCAATATTTGCTTTTTTGGGTTTGATGGGAAGTTACAACCCAAATACCATTATCCCAAATAAAGGAAATCTCAACCCAAAAAGCATTCTTCAATGTCTTTGCCTGTTTATTCTCAAAACCCAGAGTGTTTGCTGTGCATGTAGAGTGGGAATGGAATCTCCAGTGTGTAGTTTTGCTACCCGAGTCCATCAGCTATGCTCTACAAAAGTAAAATGATGAAGTGAAAGATTTATACCTTGTGCACCATGTCCTTTGAACTCCTTAGCTTTGAATATAATTTATCCTTGACATGTCAGGTAATCAAATGAATGGCAGACAACTGCTGCCCTTCTGACTCACACTTGTTTAGAATGAAAGCCTTGACATTCACAGATACAACACAAAGACCTACTGAAAAATTGGACAATACTGCTTCATTATTAAACTCACTGGGAATTATAAGGTCCATCGAAATATTTGTTTTAATTAATCCTTCTTATTTTGAAGGAGGACAGAACTTTTCTTCATTAAAAATGTGTTGGAGTTTACTTGGACCCAAGGGCAATTTTTTCAAGCCCCCCATTAGTTCTTGAAAATGGGGGGATGGGGGTGCTGCTCTAACCCAAAGTGTGACAGGTATTTTGGGTTCTTTTTATCTCAACTCATTGGGCATAAAATTCAATAGGGGGAAAAATATTTTTTTGTCCTCATAAAAAGGTGGGTGAGAGATCCCCTTTGTTTACAAGGGTGGATCAGAAGACAGTGTGACATCCACCCAAGGTGTGTTGAAGGTATCTTAAGGTTGGATCCACTGATGTATGTTTCTTAGAGAATTGCTGGGAAGATAAACATTATTTTCCCGTCTCTAATCACCAGTGAAGGTCTTATGAGCTGCTTTCTTGAACTGCTGCAATCTTTCTGGGGAAGATATTCCCGCAATGCTGCTGAAGATGGAACTTCAGATTTGGGCCCAGCAACAATAAAGGATCAGCAATATATATTTCCACGTCAATATGATGCCTAATTGGAAAGAAATCACCAAGGTTTGGCATTCCCATGAGCCCACTGCTTTTTGTCTATTTTGGTGGTTGAGGTTCATGACTGGAACATATTCAGAATAGTCTATTGGAGTGACTATTGTGCATTTTGGGGGTGATACACATAGCTCCAGTGGTGGAAGGAGTGAATATGTAAGGTGGGCTCTATAACCTTTAGACTGCATGCATGGAGAGCATTATTTCACAATTATGCCAATTATTTCCCAATGAAAAGGCTTTGCAGAGTCAGGAGGTGAGCCACTCACTCAATGTTTGACCTGCCCTTCGAGCACAGCATTTATGTGGCAACTCCTATAAGTTTCTGGTCAATGGTCAATTTCTGGTCAATCTCAAGATGTCGATTATCACGGATTTGGTGCTGCTGATGGCTTGAATGTCAAAGATAGGCATGCTATTTATTCACCTGTATCTACAGAGATACAAATTGAATGATACATTGTGAATTCATGAGTAAACATTTTCACATGAGAACTTATCATGAAATGAAAACCATCGATGAAACAGCTGATAACAGTGAAGCCTCTTATACTGGCCTGAGGATCTCTGCAGCTTGTCGATTGATGACAACTATGTTCACTTGAGTGAGGTACGACCCAATTAGTGGAGCAATTTCACTTTGTCGCTACATTCTCTAAAATGCTGCCTTGACTTCAAGGGCAGTCACTCCCATCTTCTTCTGGAATTCAGCTCTTTTGTCCACATCAACTGTCTATCCCTCTCATCATTTTAAAGACCTCTATCAAGTCCCCCCCTTAACCTTCTGCGCTCCAGAGAATAAAGACCTAACTTATTCAACCTTTCTCCGTAACTTAGTTGTTGAAACCCAGGCAACATTCTAATAAATCTCCTCTGTACTCTCTCTATTTTGTTGACATCCTTCCTATAATTGGGCGACCAAAATTGTACACCATGCTCCAGATTTGGTCTCACCAATGCCTTGTACAATTTTAACATTACATCCCAGCTTCTATACTCAATGCTCTGATTTATAAAGGCTAGCATACCAAAAGCTTTCTTTACCACCCTATCTATATGAGATTCCACCTTCAAGGAACTATGCACGGTTATTCCCAGATCCCTCTGTTCAACTGTATTCTTCAATTCCCTACCATTTACCATGTACGTCCTATTTTGATTTGTCCTTATTGGCTGTGCATACATAGGGACTTTTACACTTTGCCAGATAGATGCCTCTGTGGAATTGTAACCGCACAACTTAGCTCGAGGCTCAGCTAGCTCTGGAGTACAGATATTCAGTATTATATCCAGGATATTGTCAAGTTTCCATGTTTATTAGTATTGAAACTGATGGCCCAAAACCATTTCTTCTTATCACATGGATTGAATCAAATTGCTCTAAACTGACTTCCATCGTGCTGACAACCACAGGAGTGGATGAAATGGATGACCCAGTCATTCCTGCCTGAACATGGTTTTAAGTGCTTCAGCCTTGCCCTTGGATCCTTTTCAGAAGTCAGCTGGGTGCTGCAGCACACCACACATCCTGCACATTTTCCACTTGTTGTACAATCAGGGTTCTTGTCTGGGACCCACAAAGAAACCCCTGTGCTGAAACAGCCACAACCCTCCAGCATCCTTGGACCCAACCTCAACTTAACTTAGAAGATGGTCAGAGCAGCTGGACTGTTTTCTACTGTTAGATCATTGAATTCTCAATGATTCCCGGAGTCCTGTGGTAACATTTAAAAATTCTTATTCAGACGCAGAGCTTACATACTATCTTAACAACAATCAAACTATGGATGCAACCACTTGTTAAACATTCCTGCGGATCAGATAACACCTCCATTGTCTATCTATTAGTTGGTGGCACTATTCAAAATTATGTCTCTTTCTGATTGCTTCAGGACCAACCAGCAGGGCATTTGCTACAAGACTGACACTGTCCGACATGTGGGAGCTTTGTTCATTCGAACTGGTTTCAATTGGTCTGAACCAACCCTGCAGCACTGTTAAACATCTTGTCAAGAAGAAAAAAAATCACAATTCTCCCTCACTTTGACTCCATACTTTAATATGGTCTAACCTCATAAACGGAGTGAGGTAAGACCCATCAACAAGTCCTTGCAATGCATCTGAATTCTTCCATCCATTATCATATTAGTCACTGACATTCCTTAACATTGGATTCTGCATCATCACCCTCCCCCCCCCCCCCATCCTCCCTCAGAGATCCTCCTTTCCTACACTTCATAATATCATCTGAAAATTATGTGGCACAAGCCACATCATCTGCACATCCACAGCCAGATTTACTTCTCCTTCACCTCAATCGGTCCTTTCAACATTTGTCCTAGCAGCTTTTCTGCTGTACCACAGCCACAACTTTATCCAGCTCAGTACCAGGAAACCCAATATACTTCAGCCTCCACCATGCCCTCTACCACACTGCCACAGCTACTTCCACATTGTATTCTAAGGTCAATATAGTAGATATATTTTTCAACCTGCGCCTAGCCTCTGGTTTTATTTTGAAATGAACTAACTCAACAGATCAGAATTAAATCTTACTGAACACACAGATCACTAATCATGTAAATTTAGTAATCTGTCAGGAATTTGCTTTTTGATAATGGATATTTGATATGAAACCAGAAAAAACTACATTCATTCATATCCCAATGCATGATAAATAAAATTTAATTTGGTTCTCACTCTCTGAATCTCATTTAAATTGTAAAATTGATTTCTACCATGTGGTCACTCTCCGATACAGATTATTTAATAAAGAATAGTGAAGCGTTAAAACTAAAGTATACGGCTAACCCAGATTTCTCATGTGGTTACTGCTGATTTGGTGAGGTTGCAAATATATGTGCATATTCGTAAATGTGAGCTTGAATAGTTGTAGAACAAGGCAGCAAAAAAACAGGATTAGGCTATTAGGTTTAAGTAAAGCCTAATTGACTTGCAGTATCTTGGCTCAAACATGACTATCTAGAGGTAAGTGCCATATGTATCTGGTTGTCACTCATGGAATCATATCCTGACAAGGATGCTACTTTAGGAAGGGATAAAAGAAAAAATGGTTGAAGAAAAAGTGAAAAATTAATCAAAATATGGCTGAAGCCCTATTGTGAACATATTACAAAAAATATCCCTTTGCAGCATTAAACTCCCTGCTACGGACATTATAATAATCCCAAAACATTCTTATCTCAAACTACAAATGGAACTCATTTGTCAGGTGTGATATGTTAGAACAAGAGTGTAAGTGAACCAAATTAATGGTTCTTTCTCCTCTGTGACGTGGATTGAAATACAGGGACGACTGATGAACACTGTCCGCCCTGCCAGCTGTGAAAATCCCATGCAAAACACCGAGCAGTATTGGCCGGCCAGGCCAGCATGGAAAATTGCTAAAAGGGGAGCAGGTAAAAATGACCACAAACAAGGCTGATGCACGAAATGAAAAATGACTGCTCCAGTGCATTAGCAGCAGCTTTTCTCATTGGAATCATTTCAAACAAACAACTGTGAGTTTTATTCTGCAACTAATAGTGTTGTAATTGGATGCTTAACATCTGCAGTGGGAAATAGTCAGATTTCCACTTCTGTTCTCAACTGAGGTCTGAGGTTCCCACCTGCTTTTAGAGGGCAGCATTAAAACCGGTGCCCAAGAAGAGTAAGGCGACGTGCCTCAATGACTATCGACCAGTGGCATCAACGTCCGTGGTGATGAAGTGCTTTGAGAGGTTGATCATATAGATATATGATCAATATATATGTGTATTTGTGCGTGTGTGTATATATACACACACAATGAACTTTTTTTTTCTCTCTCTCGTTTATTATATTGTTTACAGTGTACTATGTTTATAGGCAAAAGACAATAGGTGCAGGAGTAGGCCATTCGGCCCTTCAAGCCAGCACCGCCATTCAATGTGATCATGGCTGATCATCCCCAATCAATACCCCGTTCCTGCCTTCTCCCCATATCCCCTGACTTTAAGAGCCCTATCTAGCTCTCTCTTGAAAGTATCCAGAGAACCGGTCTCCACCGCCCTCTGTGGCAGAGAATTCCACAGACACATAACTTTCTGTGAGAAAAAGTGTTTCCTCGTCTCCGTTCTAAATGGCTTACCCCTTAATGTTAAACTGTGGCTTCTGGTTCTGGACTCCCCCAACATCAGGAACACGTTTCCTGCCTCTAGCGTGTCCAAACCCTATAAGATATCCTCTCATCCTTCTAAACTCCAGAGTGTACAAGCCCAGCCACTCCATTCTCTCAGCATATGACAGTCCCGCCATCCCGGGAATTAACCTTGTAAACCTAAGCTGCACTCCCTCAATAGCAAGAATGTCCTTCCTCCAATTACAGGACCAAAACTGCACACAATACTCCAGGTGTGGTCTCACTAGGGCCCTGTACAATTGCAGAAGGACCTCTTTGCTCCTATACTCGACTCTTCTTGTTATAAAGACCAACATGCTATTCACTTTCTTCACTGCCTGCTGTACCTGCATGCTTACTTTCATAGACTGATGAACAAGGACCCCCAGATCCCGTTGTACTTCCTCTTTTCCCAACTTGATGCCATTTAGATAGTAATCTGCCTTCCTGTTTTTGATATCAAAGTGGATAACCTCACATTTATCTACATTAAACTTCATCTCCCATGCATCTGCCCACTTCCCCAACCTGTCCAAGTCACCCTACATTCTCATAGCATCCTCCTCACAGTTCACACTGCCACCCAGCTTTGTGTCATCTGCAAATTTGCTAATGTTACTTTGAATCCCTTCATTCAAATCATAGATATATATTGTAAATAGCTGCGGTCCCAGCACCGAGCCTTGTGGTACCCCACTAGTCACTGCCTGCTAGTCTGAAAGGGACCCGTTAATCCCTACTCTTTGATAATTCCCGGGTAGACCATTTAGGACTGAGATGAGGAAAAACGTCTTCACCCAGAGAGTTGTGAATCTGTGGAATTCTCTGCCACAGGAGGCAGTAGGGGCAGTGGGGGCTAATTCAATGGATGTTTTCAAGAGAGTTAGATCTAGCTCTTAGGGCTAAAGGAATCAAGGATTATGGGGGAAAAGCAGGAATGGGATAATGATTTTAGATGATCAGCCATGATCATATTGAATAGCGGCGCTGGTTCGAAGGGCTGAATGGACTACTCCTGCACCTATTTTTCTACTAGACCAAGTGGGACAGGGCCAACAAGTGGGACAGGACCAACAATCCATTTCAATCCGTTTCATGTCAAGTCAATCCTTTTCAAGTCAAGTCAAGCACAGGGCAGGCGGGGCCAGCCAACAATACAATCAATTTGCTTTCATTTCAGGTGAGGTCAAGCAAAGCAAAGGCAAAGCAAAAGCAAAAGCAAAAGCACAGGGCAGGCGGGGCCACCCAACAATACAATCCAATTTGCTTTCATTTCAGGTGAGCTCAAGCAAAGCAAAGGCAAAGCAAAAGCACAGGGCAGGCAGGGCCAGCCAACAACACAATCCATTTGCTTTCATTTCAGGTGAGGTCAAGCAAAGCAAAGGCAAAGCAAAAGCAAAAGCACAGGGCAGGAGGGGCCAGTCAACAATACAATCCATTTGCTTTCATTTCAGGTGATCTCAAGCAAAGCAAAAGCAAAAGCACAGGGCAGGTTAAACAACTCATTTCATTTCCATTTCCATTTCAATTTCAAGCACCGGGTAGGCCAAAAAACTCATTTCATTTCATTAAGGGCTAACTTTATGCTGGTGTTGAGAATTATTGTGAAGGAGGTGTTGTCGTCTATACTCATTGATGGTGGTCTGTGGGTCATAAATCCCTGTGGTTGAGGATCCAGTAGCAGAGGGGAGTGCTGACTCCTAGGTCCAGGAGTTTGGAGATGAGTTGGGGATCAGGTCAGTGGAAGAAACTGATTAATTTATCATCTCAACAATCTATGAATGGTAGTGTCAATTCAAAAATTCATTCCACTCTCCAGCCAGGTCAACTAACTCAATGCAGATAACAGATCTTAGTCGATTTTGAAATGTGGAATCTATTTAATGACAAAGCCAGAAATTCAAGAACCATCAGGTGCTGGAAACGTTAGCACCACACCACTCTGGTGAGGGAATGGGCAGGTAGTGTTTCAGGCAGGGACCCTTCTTCAGATCGATTGGAGCAGCCGGTGGGGAGGGGGGGGGGACAGTGGAGGAGGGAAGGACGCTGCAAAAGAGAGGTGGGGGGGGCAGGAAAAATCCTACAGAGTGATAGATGGATACAGGCAAGGGTGGGGGATGGGGGGGTTATTGACAGATGGGTGAAGTACGTGACAAAGACCAGAGGTAAAAAGGAGACAAAAGATTGTCAGATAAGGAAAGGAGGAATGAAATATAAAGCCAGAAAAGGGACATGGGTGGAAGGGTTCATGGGGGAAGAAAAAGGGAAATGGGGGATCTTGGGATATGAAATGAGTGTACAAAAGAGGGGAAAGGAGCAGCGTGATTGGGGAGAGTGGGCAAGAAGGGAGGGGTGGAAGCATGCCAATGTGGAGATGGGAGGCACAGAAAAGAAGAAGGGGATAGGGAGGGTATAACAAGAAGTTGGAGAATGTAATGCTGTAATGCTCATCCAATGGAGTGTAAGGTACTCAAGAAGAATATGTGGTGTTTCCCCTCCATTTTGCATGTGGCTTCACTCAGGCAATGGAAGAGAACAAGTACAAAAAGGTTGGTATGGGAATGATAAGGGGAGTTAAAATGGTTAACATCTGGGAGATGCCGCAGGCCTAGACTGATAGAGCGCAAGTGTTTGGTGAAAGTCACCAAGTCTACGCTTGGTTTCACCCATGTAAAGGAGGCCACACGAAGTACAAAATGCAGCAGACAAGTTTTGATAAGGTGCATGTGAATCTCTGTATCACCTGGAGTTCTTGGAGATGTAAGGACAGATTGCAGGGAGAAGTACCGGGGAGGAGCAAGTTTGATGGGAAAGGAAGAGTGAACCAAGGAGTTGTGGAGGGAGTGGTTTCATGGAAAGGGGAGGTAACAGAAAGATGCGACTGGTGGCAGGATTATATTAAACAAAGCCATTTGTAACCCAAGAATACTTATTTTTGTACCACCAAGCCCTCAACCACTTCAAATCATAAACATAGAAACATAGAAAATAGGTGCAGGAGTAGGCCATTCGGCCCTTCGAGCCTGCACCGCCATTCAATATGATCATGGCTGATCATCCAACTCGGTATCCTGTACCTGCCTTCTCTCCATACCCCCTGATCCCTTTAGCCACAAGGGCCACATCTAACTCCCTCTTAAATATAGCCAATGAACTGGCCTCAACTACCTTCTGTGGCAGAGAATTCCAGAGATTCACCACTCTCTGTGTGAAAAATGTTTTCCTCATCTCAGTCCTAAAAGATTTCCCCCTTATCCTTAAACTGTGACCCCTTGT